>NW_027398783.1:0-9962 GCF_003265705.2 Callorhinus ursinus | reverse complement strand
TTCCTGAGATTAAGAATTCCTCATATCAGTGAGGTCATATGATACATATCTTTCTCTGATTGACTTATTTCACTCAGCATAACACCCTCCAGTTCCATCCACATCATTGCAAATGGCAAGATCTCATTCCTTTTGATGGCTGCATAATATTCCATTGTGTATATATACCACATCTTCTTTATCCATTCATCTGTCAATGGACATCTTGGCTCTTTCCACAGTTTGGCTATTGTGGACATTGCTGCTATAAACATTGGGGTGCATGTACCCCTTCGGATCCCTACATTTCTATCTTTGTGGTAAATACCTGGTAGTGTAATTGCTAGATCGTATGGTAGCTCTATTTTCAACTGTTTGAGGAACCTCCATACTGTTTTCCAGAGGGGTTGCACCAGCTTGCATTCCCACCAACAGTGTAGGAGGGTTCCCCTTTCTCCGGATCCCCGCCAACATCGGTCGTTTCCTGACTTGTTAATTTTAGCCATTCTGACTGTTGTTAGGCGGTATCTCATTGAGGTTTTGATTTGGATTTCCCTGATGCCGAGCAATGTTGAGCACTTTTTCATGTGTCTGTTGGCCATTTGGATGTCTTCTTTGGAAAAATGTCTTTCATGTCTTCTGCCCATTTCTTGATTGGATTATTTGTTCTTTGGGTGTTGAGTTTGATGAGTTCTTTATAGATTTTGGATACTAGCCCTTTATCTGATATGTCATTTGCAAATATTTTCTCCCATCCTGTCGGTTGTCTTTTGGTTTTATGGACTGTTTCTTTTGCTGTGCAAAAGCTTTTTTTCTTGATGCAATCCCAATAGTTCATTTGTGCCCTTGCTTCCCTTGCCTTTGGCAATGTTTCTAGGAAGAAGTTGCTGCGGCTGAGGTCGAAGAGGTTGCTGCCTGTGTTCTCCTTTAGGATTTGGATGGACTCCTGTCTCACGTCTAGGTCTTTCAACCATTCGGAGTCTATTTTTGTGTGTGGTGTAAGGAAATGGTCCAGTTTCATTCTTCTGCATGTGGCTGTCCAATTTTCCCAACACCATTTGTTGAAGAGACTGTCTTTTCTCCATTGGACATTCTTTCCTGCTTTGTCAAAGATGAGTTGCCCATAGAGTTGAGGTTCCATTTTTGGGCTCTCTATTCTGTTCCATTGACCTATGTGTCTGTTTTTGTGCCAGTACCATACTGTCTTGATGATGACAGCTTTGTAATAGAGCTGGAAGTCCGGAATTGTGATGCCGCCAGCTTTGCTTTTCTTTTTAAGATTCCTCTGGCTATTCGGGGTCTCTTCTGGTTCCATACAAATTTTAGGATTATTTGTTCCATTTCTTTGAAAAAAATGGATGGTATTTTGATGGGGATTGCATTGAATGTGTAGAATGCTCTAGGTAGCATTGACATCTTCACAATGTTTGTTCTTCCAATCCATGAGCATGGAATGTTTTTCCATTTCTTTGTGTCTTCTTCAATTTCTTTCATGAGTATTTTCTAGTTTTCTGAGTACAGATCCTTTGCCTCTTTGGTTAAATTTATTCCTAGGTATCTTATGGTTTTGGGTGCAATTGTAAATGGGATCGACTCCTTGATTTGTCTCTCTTCTGTCTTGTTGTTGGTGTATAGGAATGCCACTGATTTCTGTGCATTGATTTTATATCCTACTACTTTACTGAATTCCTGTATGAGTTCTAGCAGCTTTGGGGTGGAGTCTTTTGGGTTTTTCACATACAGTATATCATCTGCAAAGAGTGAGAGTTTGATTTCGTCCTTGCTGATATGGATGCCTTTGATTTCTTTTTGTTGTCTGATTGCTGTGGCTAGGACTTCTAATATTATGTTGAAGAGCAGTGGTGATAGTGGACATCCCTGCCGCATTCCTGACCTTAGGGGAAAAGCTCTCAGCCTTTCCCCATTGAGAATGATATTCGCTGTAGGTTTTTCATAGATGGCTTTTATGATATTGAGGTATGTACCCTCTATCCCAATACTCTGAAGAGTTTAGATCAAGAAAGGATGCTGTACTTTGTCAAATGCTTTTTCTGCATCTATTGAGAGGATCATATGATTCTTGTTCTTTCTTTTGTTAATGTATTGTATCACGTTGATTGATTTGAGGATGTTGAACCAGCCTTGCAGCCCAGGGATATATCCCACTTGGTCATGGTGAATAATCCTTTTAATGTACTGTTGGATCCTATTGGCTAGGATTTTGGTGAGAATTTTTGCATCCATCTTCATCAAGGATATTGGTCTGTAATTCTCCTTTTTGATGGGGTCTTTGTCTGGTTTTGGGATCAAGGTAATGGTGGCCTCATAAAATGAGTTTGGAAGTTTTCCTTCCATTTCTATTTTTTGGAACAGTTTCAGGAGAATAGGTATTAATCTTCTTTAAATGTCCTGATAGAATTCCCCTGGGAAGCCATCTGGCCCTGGGCTTTTTTTTCTTGGGAGATTTTTGATGACTGCTTCAATTTCCTTAGTGGTTATAGGTCTGTTCAGGTTTTCTATTTCTTCCTGGTTCAATTTTGGTAGTTGATACATCTCTAGGAATGCACCCATTTCTTCCAGGTTATCTAATTTGCTGGCATAGAGTTGCTCATAATATGTTCTTATAATTGTTTGTATTTCTTTGGTGTTGGTTGTGATCTCTCCTCTTTCATTCATGATTTTGTTGATTTGGGTCCTTTCTCTTTTCTTTTTGATAAGTCTGGCCCAGGGTTTATCATTCTTGTTAATTCTTTCAAAGAACCAGCTCCTAGTTTCATTGATCTGTTCTACTGTTCTTTTGGTTTCTATTTCATTGATTTCTGCTCCGATCTTTATTATTTCTGTTCTCCTGCTGGGTTTAGGCTTTATTTGCTGTTCTTTCTCCAGCTCCTTTAGGTGTAGGGTTAGGTTGTGTATTTGAGACCTTTCTTGTTTCTTGAGAAAGGCTTTTATTGCTATATACTTTCCTCAGGACTGCCTTTGCTGCATCCCAAAGATTTTGAACAGTTGTGTTTTCATTTTCATTGGTTTCCATGAATTTTTTTAATTCTTCTTTAATTTCCTGGTTGACCCATTCATTCTTTAGTAGGATGCTCTTTAGCCTCCATGTATTTGAGTTCTTTCCGACTTTCCTCTTGTGATTGAGTTCTAATTTCAAAGCATTGTGGTCTGACAATATGCAGGGAATGATCCCAATCTTTTGGTACCAGTTGAGACCTGATTTGTGACCTAGGATGTGATCTGTTCTGGAGAATGTTCCATGGGCACTCGAGAAGAATATGTATTCCATTGCTTTGGGATGGAATGTTCTGAATATGTCTGTGAAGTCCATTTGGTCCAGTGTGTCATTTAAAGTCTTTATTTCCTTGTTGATCTTTCGCTTAGATGATCTGTCCATTTCAGTCAGGGGGGTGTTAAATTGCCCACCATTATTGTATTGTTGTCAATGTGTTTCTTTGCTTTTGTTATTAATTGCCTTATATAATTGGCTGCTCCCATGTTAGGGGCATAGATATTTACAATTGTTAGATCTTCTTGTTGGATAGACCCTTTAAGTAGGATATAGTGTCCTTCCTCATCTCTTATTACAGTCTTTGTTTTAAAATCTAATTTTTCTCATATAGGATTGTGACCTCAGCTTTCTTTTGGTGTCCATTAGCATGGTAAATGGTTTCCCACCCCTTCACTTTCAATCTGGGGGTGTCTTTGAGTCTAAAATGAGTCTCTTGCAGACAGCATATTGATGGGTCTTGTTTTTTAATTCAATCTGATAGCCTGTGTCTTTTGATTGGGGCATTGAGCCCATTTACATTGAGGGTAACTTTTGAAAGGTATGAATTTAGTGCCACTGTATTGCCTGTAAGGTGACTGTGACTGTATATGGTCTGTGTTCCTTTCTGATCTATGCTGCTTTTAGGCTCTCTCTTTGCTTAGAGGACCCCTTTCAATATTTCTTGGAGGGCTTGTTTCGTGTTTGCAAATTCCTTTAGGTTTTGTTTGTCCTGGAAGCTTTTTATCTCTCCTTCTATTTCCAATGACAGCCTAGCTGGATATAGTATTCTTGGCTGCATATTTTTCTCGTTTAGTGCTCTGAAGATATCATGCCAGTCCTTTCTGGCCTGCCAGGTCTCTGTGGATAGATCTGTTGCCAGTCTAATATTGCTACCATTGTAGGTTACATATCTCTTCTCCGAGCTGCCTTCAGGATTTTTTCTTTGTCTCTGAGACTCGTAAGTTTTACTCTTAGATATTGGGGTGTTGACCTATTTTTATTGATTTTGAGAGGGGTTCTCTGTGCCTCCTGGATTTTGATGCCTGATTCCTTCCTCACATTAGGGAAGTTCTCTGCTATAATTTGCTCCAATATACCTTCTGCCCCTCTCTCTCTTTCTTCTTCTTCTGGGATCCCAATTATTCTAATGTTTCCTCTTATCGTATCGCTTATCTCTCAAATTCTGCCCTCGTGATCCTGTAGTTGTTTCTCTCTCTTTTTCTCAGCCTCTTTATTTTCCATCATTTGGTCTTCTATATCGCTGATTCTCTCTTCTGCCTCATTTATCCTAGCATTTAGTGCCCCCATTTTTGATTGCACCTCATCAATAGCCTTTTTGATTTCGACTTCGTTAGATTTTAGTTTTTATTTCTCCAGAAAGGGTTTCTCTAATAACTTCCACGCTTTTTTCAAGCCCAGCTAGTATCTTTAAAGCCATGATTCTGAACTCTAGGTCCGACATCGTACTAATGTCCGTATTGAGTAGGTCCCTGGCTGACGGTACTACCTCTTGTTCTTTTTGCTGAGGTCATTTTTTTTGTCTTGTTATTTTGTCCAGAGGAGAACAGATGAATGAGAGAACAAAATGCTAACAGGTTAACAACGTCCCCAGCAAATATACTCTATACAAATCAGAGAAGACCTGAAACCAGGGGAAAAGAAAGGGAAAGAAAGAAAAACGAAAGAAAAAAAAGAAAAAAAAGAAAAAAAAGAAAAAGATAAAAACAAAAACAGAACAATACAAAAAAAAAAAACAGAATATGATCAAATATGATCAGGCTAGTGCACAGATCAGTGCCCCACACTAGATTTTGGGCGTATTTTGGTCTGTTAGAAAAAAGTGCCTCCTAAAATTTTAAAGGAAGAAAGACTTATATATGTATAAAATAAGGGTTGATACAATGAAGGGATGGAAGATGACTGTAAAGATGAAAATTATAAAAGATTTTATAAAAGGAATTGATAAGAAGTTGTTTGAAAAAAGAAAGAAGATTTAAAAAAAAGAGAAAAAAAGAGAGAATGTGATCAGGCAGGAGACTAGAACAAAGCCATACACTAGTGATTTAGGGTATATTTTGATCTGTTAGAAGAAACTGTATCTCAAAATTTTAAAGAGAGAACAACTTATATATATATGCCAAAAATAAGGGTAACTACTATGAAGGGATAAAATATGACTCTAAAAGTGAAAAATAAAAAATGTTTTTTTAAAAAAAAGGGATTGATAAGATGTTGGTTGAAAAGGGGAAAAAGAAAAATTAAAAAAAAAAGATAGTTAAAAAAAATCAACTTTGAAAGACTAAAGAATCATGGTAAAAAAGCCATGAATTCTATGTGCAGTATTCCCCTAGTGCTGGAGTTCTCCCGTTCTTCTTGATCAGTAAACTTGGTCTTGGCTTGCTGGGTGTTCGTGCTGATCTTCTGGGGGAGGGGCCTGTTGCCGTGGTTCCCAAATGTCTTTGCTGGAGGCGAAATTGCCCCACCCTTGTCGTTCCGGGCTAAGCAATCTGCTCGGCTTTGCTCTCGGGAGCTTTTGTTCCCTGCATGCTCTCGGTACAGCTTTGGACGACCAGGGTGAAAATGGCGGTCTCCCAATTTCCACCCAGAAGAGCTGAGAACTCGGGGCCCCGCTCCTCAGTGTGCCCCCAGAGAAAAGCAGTCACTCCCGTCTCCCTGGTCTCCTGGCCGCACTCCGTGCTCACCCAGCCTGTGACCGAGCGTTTGTATCTCTGGCACCTGACCCCGTGTGGAGTCTCCAATCCCAGCAGTTCCCTGCGGTGCGCTCCCGCGCCGCTCCTCCTGGGGGAGGAAGGGGAGTCTCCCCGGATCTGCCGCTTGTTGGGTCCCTGCTGGAGGAGCAGTGGCCCGACTGGGCCGTGGATCACAGTTTATGGCAACCCCGAGCTGAAAGCCCGCGCCTCAGCTCCGTCTCTGCAGCCGGCTTCCCCGCTCTGATACCTGGGAGCTCTGCCGCACTCAGGCACCCCCGGTCTTTCTGTGACCCTGAGGGTCCTGAGATCACACTGTCCCGTGAGGGTTCCACCCCCCGCTTAGCCACTGGAGCGACGTCCCTCAGCAAAGCCGGCTTCTAAAAGTTCCGATTTTGTGCTCCGCGGCTCTAGCACTTGCCAGAAGCGGCCGACGGAGGCCCCCTCCCCCGCCATCTATCCTCCCGAATATCACCTCAGATTCACTTCTCCGCACGTCCTACCTTCCAGTAAGTGGTCGCTTCTCTGTTCAGAGTTGTTGCTACTCTCTTCTTCGATCTCCTGTTGAGTTCGTAGGTGTTCAGAATGGTTTGATCCCTATTCAGCTGAATTCCTGAGACCAGACAAAATCCAGGTCTCCTACTCCTCCAACCATCTTGCTCCGCCCCACTGCTCTGTACATCTATGTGGGCTCATCTTCCATTTGTAGTGTCAACAAAAATACATGTGCCTACCTTCCCTTTAATAGGAGCTTAGAGAAGCAGAAGGAAGTGTGAGACACTGCTCATCCCCTCCAGGGCCTCATCATCCCAGTGGGCTAAGAAGCATATATAAAATAATGAGCTATAGCACAAAATGGTGTGTTCGAAGTCTGGGTGGTGCAGGTGAGACCTGTCTGTGGGACTCAAGAGGGAGGGCCCAGTGGGCTGGAGTGATCTGGGAAGGCTTTATTGAGGAGGCAAGTCTTGTCTTGTCCCTCAAATGAGAGAATTTTTGCTGGGCAGAGAGATGGAGGGAGGGTGTTCCAAGGGGAGGGTGTTGGAGGTGACAGCTGCTAGATTGGCTGGATCCTGGCCTGGGAAGCCAAGCTGGGTACGTTTTGTGGAGACCCTCTGTAGGAAATGTGAAGCCATGAAAAGTTTGGGAATAAGGAGTGCCACATACAAAGTTTGGCTCCATACAGCTTATTCCTCCTGGTGTTGACGAAATGTGTGGAGCACTAGAGGCTGGAGCCCTATTTGGATTATAGCCATAGCTGGGGTGAGACGTGCGAGTGTTAGGACATTCTTTAAATGACCTAACAAAAAAAGCTGTAGTTGAAAGTCTGGAATCACCTTGCTTCCTGGGTCTGCAGGGTTTTCTTCTAGGGAGCCAATTTTATTTGATATGGTGGGTTTTTCAGGACATGCTACTTCAAAATATGGCACCTTGGCATATGGAATATCTCAAGCTGAAGGAGTTTGAGAAAACTGTAGAAGCAGGAAGGTCACTGTGACCCCCAACCCCACCTACCCCTCACCCTTCTTCTCTGAAATAGGTCATAAAACTTCCATGTGAAAGATACCCTCCTTGTATCAGGAGGAAGCAAGACATTCTTATTACCAGAGGCTGGCATTTCAGGAGTCAAGAAATCTTACAAACAAACCTTGTTAAACTCACCCTTATCTTCATAATTTCCTCTTCACCATTTAGTACCCCTAGCCCAAACCCCTTTGTCTCGTCAGTTCTTCACAAATTTATCATTTCTTTGTCTAAAAGGTATAAAAGCATCTTGTTCTGGTCACTTCTTCAGGTCTTCATTCTCTAGTGAAGGCTTCCATGTACATGTAAAAATTCAATAAAATTTGTATGCTTTTCTCCTGTTAATCTATCTTTGTCAGTTTAAGTTTTTGGACCCATCCAGGGACCCTAAGAGGGTCGAGGAAAATGTTTTCCTCCCCTGTAGATGCCGATACTGTTTATAGACATCCCAATGACTGAGGGTATATGAACGGGGAAGCTGTGGAATAGCGAATGAATCTGGCCTGAGCAAGGCCACAACAGTGTCCAAGAAATGGGGTTGAGCTATATTCACCCAAGAGAGGAGACAAGGGTAGTTATATTGCTCAGAGGGCTCAGAAAACCCAACCGTCCAAGTTTGCAAATCTCGCAGTATTAGTACCCTGTCTGCCTCTGTGTTCACTGTTAGGGCATGCTAAGGGCTTTTTACTACATGTACCCCCAGCTCTCCACCTGAGGGCGTTCTCTGATATGCTTGGTCAAAGATGGGTAGGCAGAAGTTCATACCCCTGGAAAAAGCCCTCAGCAAACCATGGCGGTATTTGATAGGTTCATACCCCCAATTTCTCACCACTGTCCCCAGGATGCGACAGCTCTGTGCCATGTTCTACACGATCTTGATTGATCCTCAGTTGCCCACAGTGATGTCCTGATCTATCCTACATCCTTTATTGACTGGCTTCTCTTCCCGGCCTCATTTCCTCATTCCTCTAGTGGTACTTCCTGGGGCCACCTCCCAAATAAACTATGTGCACTCAAATTCTCATTTCAGGGTCTGTTTTTAGGGATTCCAACCTAAGACAAATCAATCAAAACCAGATAACTGGTATTCTGCATCCAGACATTCTCCTTTAGCAGAAGGGAAATTGGAATCACTGCTTCTTAGACCATGAGCTTTAATTCTTAGCCTTTCTGGGGAAGGGACTCTCTGGGTCTACTTATCCATATATAGATAAGTTACTGGTGGCTTGCTGTGGGTGTCTCCCAAGTGCTGTGCTTGCTCTGGGCCACCGCCTTCACTTTGAGTGTTGTAGTATCTTCATGTTTCTATCAATCAAGTGGACATGCAGGGACAGTTTGTGAGAATCAGCTTTGCATTGTTTGGTAGCTCTGTAGATGGAAGAGGGTGTGTGGTTGCTGCGTGGCATTTGGAGGTAAGGCCAATCTAGGGATGGAGGGTAGGTGGCAGCAAAGTCTTGGTCATATCTGTTGGACCTTAACATCCTCTTTTCCTTGTGTTAGAGGTGTATTTCAGGCTCACTACTCCAGAGGTTTGAAGTTTTTTTCTAGTCGTGACTGTTTTTGGAAGGCAGCTATGCTCACCACTATACCACCAACGCTCGTGACTGTTTTTGAACAAGCTGACATCTGCATCCTTGAAGTCAGCACCCCCTATGTCCATATTGTTTCTGAAACTGTTTACACAGTCAAGTTTAAAAATTTAAAGTCAGGAAAGAGGTGATTCCAATAAAAGCAAATTAGGGAGGACTCAAATCTTACAAATCCACTTGTCTGCACATCTGAGGCTGATAATTTTTAGTGTATGTGAGTAAAAGTAATTGGTTAACTCCCACTGACTTTCCTTAGATCCTCTTTCTTTAACCTTGACTCTTCTATGGCTTCTTACAGAGGGAAGTCAATGGGACTGAATGGTTTCCAAAGCAGAGAGCCTATAAAACATCAAATGTGCATCAAAAAATCAGGAAAGATGTAATTATTGATTTTGAAGATCAAAAAGTGATTCTAAATAACTGAGAATATTAGTACTATTGTCCTTTAGGTAACACAGTCAATTATCAAAAGAGCTATGAGAACATTTTGGGAGGGCAATTTTATTCCCACTAATGTTTTAAAATTTCTCTGTAAGATCACAGGTGAGCTCCAATCTCAGCTTGTCTGAGTGTCTGAAATGGGCCTTCCTAACCACAGCCATCATCATGAAATCCTACTTCTTTTTATGTTCTCTCTGGACTTCTGCTTATTGAGAGGGTGACTTTGAGGACAAAGTTAGCAGTGACATAAATAACCAGTCCATCTGAATGGATAAAGAAGATGTGGTATATATACACAATGAAATATTATGCAGCCATCAAAAGGAATGAGATCTTGCCATTTGCAACGACGTGGATGGAACTGGAGTGTATTATACTGAGTGAAATAAGTCAATCAGAGAAAGACATGTATCATATGACCTCACTGATATGAGGAATTCTTAATCTCAGGAA
>NW_027398782.1:0-9966 GCF_003265705.2 Callorhinus ursinus | reverse complement strand
GCTCTGACCTCAGAGATGAGGGGGAGAGCATTGCCGCTATTGTTTGGCGGGGCTGCGGGAAGCCCCGTTGGGAGTTTCCCTGCTGCAGGGGGCGGCCAAGGCGGTCAGTTTTTGATCGACACTCATTGGCCCAGTGCCGTCCCCGCATACACCTGGGACACACAGAAGGTGGCTGTGGCTTATTAGGGGGGTTCCCCGAGGGAAAGTTGAAAGATGGGGCTTGTCTTGAGCCCTTAGGGCACTCATTACGAAAGTGTCCAAGTTCCCCGCATAGAAAGCAGGGCATGCGAGCTTTAGAATTCATTGGGAACTTTCCCTTTTGTTTTTTAAGAAGTTGTGTATGTAGCTGCTGCGGAGGAATTCCTCGAAGGGCTGCTGCTAAAGTCACCCCTTGTACATAACTGGGACCAATGTCTGCACACAGCCGCAAAAAATCCTCAAGGGTGCCCGTGGACTTCCAAGGCCTTATAGCCGCTTGACATGCTGAATTGGCATTCTCAAAGGCTAGCTGCTTCACTATAATAGTTCCTGCCTCTCCGTCTACAACAATTCTACTTACAGCTTGCAAAAGCCGTGAAACAAAGTCTTGATAGCGTTCATCGGGCCCCTGTCTTATTTTAGATAATTCCTCTGTCCTTGTGCCAGTGGTCGGTAACTTTTTCCATGCAGTCAAAACAGCCTCATTGATTTGAACATAGGCAATCTCAGGGAAATGTATTTGGTTACCCACTTCATAATAAGCTCCAGTACCAGCCAACATCTCATATGAGACAGGGATTTGGGTCCTTCTGTTATAGATAGCCAGATTGTTACACTTTTCTTCGAATTCGGCCTTCCACAACAAATAATCTCCCCCATTAAGGCAAGCCCGGGCAACAACCTTCCAATCTCCCGGGCAAAGAGCTTCTCTGGTAAGGTTCTCTATCATGGATAGGGTAAAGGGAGCAGTGGCCCCGTATTGATTACAGGCAGCCTTTAAGTCTTTTAACATTTTAAAATTTAAGGCAGTATATGTCCGTTGGCCTCCCTGTAAGGTTACTGGGTAGGCATTAAACTCTCCCACGTCCTCTCCCGCTTGTTGCGCTGTTAGTAAAGTTCTCTGTAAAGGGCTAATGTTGGATACAGAGGACTTGGCAGCGCTCTGTTGATTGGTCATAATGGGAAAAGCCTGCAGCGTGCTAGTTTGAGTGCACTTAGTCACGGAATTAATCCCTTGACCAGAGGTTGTGACTGCAGGCAGGACCGATTTCAACGATGTGGGCATAGTCAGAATGGGGTCATCATCAAGATAAACATCATCATCGCCAAATTCATCCCCACCACTCTGAGCCTTAGGGGCTTTCCCCGCCAAGGGTATAGGAGGTGGTGGAGGAGGGAAAGGATCCTGGGTGGGTATGTTAGCATCATCGCCCAGAATCTCAAAAGAGGATACCCCAGTGGGAGTCAGGGGTACTTTAATAAGATCTTTTTCCTCATCTTCAACCCATGATTTTAAAGATATCAGCTCAATTTTTTGTTGTGGCTCCAGGATTTCACAAATATGAGACCAGAGGCCCATTGTATTGGGCGGCAAGGCACCGGAGCCCCGCAACTTTATTTGGTTTTTCATCTCTTGGCCCACCCGTCTCCAATCCTCTGGGTTTGCTGTTCCTTCTAGTGGGAACCAAGGGCACAAATCTTTTATGTTCCTGAAAAATTCCTGCAGTGTGGAGGAAGACACCTTATGCCCTCTCTCTGCCAATAAAATCTGCAGGGTCCGCAGAAAATATGCATGACTAGCGGACTGACTTTGTCCCATAATTTCTTACTCCTGTCGTGCCGGTTAAACGACCGGTTCTCTTACCTGAATGCTTGCGACGTCAGTGTCCAGGATCCTCTTTCATGTGCTCAGGTCCCTGTTCGGGCGCCACTTGCCACGGCCCGCGTGCAAGGTCGAACAGGGGTGAGGGTAAGAGAATGAAACATAAAAGTATGGGAACAGGAGGGTTGCCCACGGGGATGCCGCGAGCAACAACTTTATTCTTTCTCACACACTTTATATAGGCTTAGGTTATATAACAATAAGACATAAACAAGTTCCACAGGTTCCTCCCTGCCCTTCTCCTGGCTCCGTCCCGTGTTTCTAATTCAAGGCCAGATTCCTCAAGGGCATAGTTTCTTCCCAGTTTTGTTTACGCGTTATGCCCTTAAAGGGCCAGGTGCGCTATCTTTCAGGGTCTATCAGTAACACTGTGGTCTTCTTGGCCTATATACAACTCAGGCTAGCCAGTACAACATGTTCTTGTATGGGGGCAGTTAGGTGGCCATGGTTCAAAGGGATCAGGGAGCCTTTGCTCTACCCGATTAACCCCTTTGTTGCTCATGGCTCCCGACAACAAAATAAGTAACAGCTCGGTAAATGGAAGTCCCAGGATTTCTTTTCAAGATTCACATGGTTTGCTAGAGTTCAGAGAACAGAATCTAAGAAATTTATCTGAGTAGGTAGCATATGATAGAAAGTTCCCAGTAAGGACTTGTTAATAGAATAGAATATTTGGCTTATGTTGATTTGAAATGTAGCAAATCACTTAACATATCTATATTAACCGTGATTAGCTCATACAAAGTATTCTGGACTGGGAATCAGTCTGTCAGATTGATTTACTCATAAAAACTTGTAGATACCCATGAAAGCAATTATAATAATTGTGAGGTTGCAGACTTTGCCCTGATTAGCATTGTTTTGTGCTTACTTTTCTACCCCAAGACATCTCAAAATGTAACTCACTAAGTAGAGGAGCAGGTATTGTGAGGAGAGATGTGGGAAGATATGTAAAGAAAGGGTGTTTGAATCAAACATTTCTGGTTGAAATCAAATCTTCATTTCATTTCATTTCATTTCATTTCATTTCATTTCTTTCTTTCTTTCTTTCTTTCTTTCTTTCTTTCTTTCTTTCTTTCTTTTTTTTTTTTTTGAGAAATAGTGAGAGAGAGCACGAATGGGTGGGTGGGGGAAGGGCAGAGGAAGAGGGGGAGAGAGAATATTAAACAGGCTCCAGGCTCAGCATGGTGCTTTAGGCAGACCTGGGCCTCTATCTCACAACCCTGAGATCATGACCTGAGCTGAAATCAAGAGTCGGATGCTTAACTGACATGAGCTACCCAGGCGCCCCCTCATCTTCATTTCTTTGTATCATAGCAAATTATTTAATGACTATGTGCTTCATTTCCCTTTTATTTAAAATGAAACTGATAATATATTTGGTGGTTCCTATAATTAATACTGTTAATGGCTTTTGACAAGTTAGTTGTTTGGGCTGTTAGAACCCATTCTCTAAGTGATTGTGGTGCTTTTGGAGTCCTGAAGTAATAAAGAAAACATCACATGGACAGAATTTTATATTTTATTAGTTACAAGATGTTTTGCATGGTCTTGGAATCTGCTCAGTGCCAGTAATAGCACAACTAAAAAATATTTCACATATCTATAAGCTAAAACTTGCCATTTCTAAGTTTTTCTACTTCTAACACAAAACCATAAATCATCCATATTCTATGATTGACTGTTAGGAAGCATTAAGGGCAATATGTTTACCTGCATTTGTTCCCTGTATCCTGGGAGGTATTCTCTTTACAGTATCATCCTAAAAAAACAAAACAAAAAAACACAAAACAACAAAAACAAACAACAGAACAACCAACCAAACAAACAAACAAAAACCTTTGATAGTTTATCATATTTTTAATTTACCCTTTAAAAACTTAAGAATTAAGAGTGGCTTAGGTCTTCATTTATTTTATTCTCCATGTCCAGAATTAATAAATAATTACCCAACACCCCAAATTATTTAGATCCTGTAAGTCAACTAATGGAAAGTGAAAACTGGAAGTTGTCATAACTGAAACTTCTCAATAAATAAATAAACCAAAGAGAATTATCAAATTATTTATTGTAGAATGGAATAGAACTGAACTGTTGCTTAAATCCTGAAGACCTATTCCTGAAGAATTTCAATTGGAAGCACAGGTTATCTTCTCAGTTCCAACGAAGCAATCCTAGTACAAGTAACCTGAGCATCTGAGTTAGTTTTCTCATCTCTAACATGGGAGATACTCTGTATATCTATATTTGTATCTTTGTCATCTCTATGTATCCAATCCAGTTTGTGGGTTCGAGAGTGTGTGCGTGCAGAGGTGGAAATGGAATAATGGATATAAACATATATACTGGAACACAATGAAGTTTTTTCCTTGTAGATTCCAACTTTTCTTTATTTTCAGAGGTGCTGTGAAATATATATTTTCTGCCATCTGTTCAGTTATCATCTTGAAGTTCAACTACCTTGAAATTCAGCTACCTTTCTCTATTTTAGGTCATTCATAGCTGAGCTAACACACAGATATTATTATAAAATCAGACTCACATGAATCAGAGATCTCACCCAGCATTAAGCTTTAGTAACTACTGTCAAGGATATGAGAAATCAAACAGCTCAAAGCAGAGTTCTGGGACATCAAGGGTAGCTTCTCAGACAGAGCCTGTCTTCCTACCTTGGATGTGCACCTTGTTCCAGAGTAATAGACATGATTCACAGGTAAGGCTCATAGTATCATCTCCCACAGTGAGAGCATTTCCATTTTGGATCATCTCCATTTTTAACCTCAGAGTTGTGCATCTCTCCAGGGAAACATACCTTATAGATCCTGAATACTATTTACTATAGGGAATTCTTAGGAATATCATGTTAAGGGCAATTCAGAGATAAGGTTTCTTCCTCCTAGTAAATAGCATTAATTTATTTTCCCAGAGGTCCAGTTGACAAAAAGACTACCCCAGGTTATCTGCTTAGTTCCTCCTCTGGGGCATCACTCATAAAAGAAGTGACATAATCCCAGACCAGAAGCTTTAACTTCCTCCTGACAGTAGTTAATATCATTTTTCATTTTCATTCTGTTTTTCATTCCCCTCTGAATTTTGTGTAAGTTTGCCACAACTGTTATGCAGCACAATGTCTGTGTTTATTGCAATTCTATATCTGCTTTTGATATGAATTAAATGCTGCTATTTTAGTTCTGTCATGAATTATTTCAGGTATCATTATCTTCATTTCTCTGAATGAATCATCCTTTTTACCCCCCTCCAGTCTCTTGAAAAGTTTTGTATAGTCTATATTAGATTTTCCAAAGCTTGTAAGACAAGTATCACTGCCTCCTTTTTTCACCCTTCTCTTCCTTGAATACGTCTTCTCCCAAGCAAATTCTTTGTTCCCTTCCATATTGCATCATTGCCTTTTAATTTTTTTTTCAGAATTTTCACACAGATTCCATAATATTTTATTTTGTTGGTAATTATATTTTAAATCAATTTTATTACTTTCCACAGTATTTTATACAAATAGTTTAAAAAGTTAAATAGTGGTAAATATCTTATAATAAAATTCACTAGTATCTCTTAGTGCTCAGTTCTATCCAAAAAAGGTAAAAAAAAAAACTTAGTCTCTGAGTTTGGTATTCCCAGTTTTTGAAATATATGTGGAGTACTGGGTGTTATATGCAAACAATGAATCATGGAACACTACATCAAAAACTAATGATGTAATGTATGGTGATTAACATAACATAATAAAAAAAAGTGAAATACATGTGTACTTAATCTATCTAAATATGTATTGCTGTATTAATAATTTTTATTTCATAGCTATTATTTTTATTCTCACCATTACTTCATCTATTTATTATTATTTCTGTTTATTCAATTATGATGTCTGATATAGTATTTCTTTTAGGAAGTTCTTTCTTAAAATAGATCGTATAGCCTGAACTATAAACCCATGCCTATCATATTTTTTATGCTTTATGTTTCAGGCTTTTATGTCGCTTTTGAGTTCTCATCAAACTTCCTTCTACTTCTCAAGTTTTAGTACTCCATCAACATTTTTGTTATGATGTTCTAAAATATCTCTTGTTTGTTGTAAATATATATGTATTTTTAGAATGGCAGTTACTGTGATTCTATAAGGTAGCCCCTTTCTTTGGGAACCACTCTAGTAGAATATTTACTGAGCTGGAATGTGCTTATTGAAGATTGTGATTATCAAAAGAAGCTCAGAAGTACAGATTACTTGCCATAGGACCTTTCCAGTCTTGGTGGTCTCCTCTGTGAATAAGACATGCATCATTGACTTTCTATATCTTGTGGAAGTTAACCCTGTAAGGATGCTCTTCCACTACACCCATTGTTTCTTGTGACTATAGCTCTACCTTCCAGGATATAAAAAGAGCTTATTCTATACAACTTACCCATAAGGTAGATACTTTTCTAGTACTTCCAATTTACAGCTAAGAAAACTGAGTTTAAAAAGTTAAATTAAACTGCCTAAGTTACTCTTCTTGTAAACAAAGTTTGCACTTAAATCTCAAATTGCCTCATTGCATGCTCTGAAAGAGTAGGAGTTCTAATAATTTGCTTGTAGGATGGTAGGCCTGACTGAATGAGCAGGGGTGTAGTTTGGGGTGGGTCTCTATGACTTAGAAGTTTGTTCTTTAATCATCTACTCTCACAGGAAAGCTTGCCTTGCAGGCTTTCTGTTTATGGTAGTCGCTTAATGAAAAAATCTTCCCAACATCACTTACCGGTTGCTACTTCTTATCCTGCATACTGCAGGGCTGTATTCACATTTCCAAATGAGGGTTCAGATTATGATTTTATGAAGGTGCCCTTCTTTTATTTCTCAGGCATCCGTTCACTGGAATGAAAAAAAAAATGAGAGTTTATCCTCTGTCTCTTCTAATCTGGCCCTGTGTGCATTCTAACAACCAAATAATTGATGTTTCTGTCATATAGATGAGAATATTTCTAGTTTTCTATGTTAATGAAACTATGTCCTTATTTGCATGGATAGTGGATCATTTCATGGATATCTTCCAATGGCAGAATTAGACATCAGTTTTTATATTACTATTTTAATCCGTCGATTACCTGATGTTTGTTTCATTAGGAATTGTAAAATGGGTCAAGAGGCAGATAGACTCCTCTCTTGAGTTTGCCACCTTATTTACTCTTTTTCTCATAATTTTTAAACACTCATACTCTAGTCAAACAGACCTACTTATTTCCTGCAATGCACGAAATGACTCAGTACTTTTGTCATTTGTCACTACTACCCCCCAATTTTTAATATCTCCTTCACCCTTCTCTGAATTTACCCAAATGCACAATATCCAACTTACGTTGTGTATATTCTATGAAGCCTTCACTGGTAACTCTTATTTGTACAGATCTTTTTCTGATAATAATTGTCATTTTAATTTTTTCTACCCTCTAGACTTTTATATGAAGTTCAAAAAATTTACATTTAATTGTGCTCTGATTGTTTTGTGTTTCTTTGTTGGGTCTCGTTATGTTATATGATAATGAAGAAGAAACTATACCTCTCACATTTTGTCTCTATGTCACGTGGTCTAGCCAGGTAGCTCTCTTCCCTGACTGCACATTCAAACCATCTTCAGGAAAGAGGTGAATGAGGAGGGGAAAATGCAGTGTTAAAATCACCTATACCTGAGCTCCACCCCAGATTAGTAAAATTACAATCTCTTGATGTGTGGCTCAGGCACTGAATTGTGTTCCATTTCCAACTGATTCTAATGCATGCCAAGTTTGAGAAGCCCTGCCTTAGCACTATGTTGAGAATTTAACAGTATTTACCACACATATGATTAAATATGCATCAGAGAACATCAAAGAACATCCAGGGATAAGAAAAGTTTCCAAGGAAGAAAGTTTTAGACTTCAACATGGATAAATGAGCCATAAATTGTGAATGATAAAAGGTAACTGATTGAAGCAGAAGTAATGATTAGAGATAATTGATAGAAGAGTTGTAAGGACAGAGATTTCAAATTTTTCAAGTAAAAGAACTAAAATTAAATTGGATTTTATAAGCATATGTAAGCAGGTACAAAACCATAGATGTAAAAGAGCATTCAGACCCTGTCAATTTGGACTCATCTCAAAAAGGAGAAAGGAAATATAGCAAGTTGAGCAGTAAAAGACTGAAGCATCAGAGTATGAAAAAAGGTCTTTGATGATGATTATCTGAAAATAATAAAATGGAATGTAAGTTGTAAAATGAAGAGCCTATCTAAGATAGCTGCAGGCACCTCTCCCCCTTTGGAAGGTGGGTGTTTTAGGATGTTGGAGGGAGTTCAATGGAGCTTAAATAATTGCAGCTGAAGGAAGAATTCTATCCCATTCTGACTCTCTCTGATAAGTTGACAGATCCAGCCACCGGTAAGCAATAAGATAAAGAATTTAAAAAGCGAACTTCTCAAGAGGATGAGGAAATCAAGAAGTAGACTTGCTCTGGCTTCAGGCATTTAGGATACTAGGCGAAGAGTGAAAGATGAATTTGAGACCACTCCAGAAAGAAGGAATAGAACTTTTCATGTCCTTGCTGTATCGTCCAGGACTACTTCAGATCCTGCTGGAGCTGTGTCTGACTGGCTATTCACGGATAATAAAAAAATTGAAGTTCATGTGAATTTCAAGTTAGTGTGCTTGCTGGTGTGCAAGTCAAGGTGCCATGTATGTGGAAGGGCTATAATACAGCTCACGGCAATTTGTATAACAGAAATCCTTGGGAAACGTAGATAAACAAGTAATATATTACCGTTGCCCTCAAAGAGCCAGTTTTCACAATTACATGTCTTATTTGTAAACCTATGGGGAAGGGTGATTCAATGTTTAGTGATACTCTGAGTTTGCACAGATAAGAAAGGAAAGGACAGAGACTGATAGAGCTATGTGATAATATATGCTGTTATAAAAGTAAATTTAAATAAATATTTAGATGTGTTAACTTGTCATGCATACAAGCCTTAAGAAATTTTATATAAAGTTTGAAAATCTGATTATAGTAATTGAGAAAAATATCAGCTTTGTCTTATATATAAAGACCCTTAAGGACTTTGACTTATAAGAAAACAGATGACCTGAGGCTACTTAAAAGAATCTTACAATAATCTCTAGTATTTAGAACAGTTTTTGTTTGTTTGTTTGGCATACTGTAAAAGCAAGGTGTGAATTAATAAATTTCCAGAGTTTTCCTAAGCACCATTGTTTTAAGCATCTTACTGAAAACTGGACTATGACTAGTCCTCTATATGGTAACTTAATCATTAGTCTTTTATTTCAGAGGCACTTGAGAAGTTGTAAGTCTTTAAAATTCTGATAGAAAAAAAAGCATACACACACATGCAGACTTTTTTTTTTTTTACTTTTACTGGATGATAATCCACTTTTGAAAGAATAAAAAGATTTTTTTTCCCGTCAATGCAATCTGCTTTTGATATTCATTTTCATTACATTCTGCAACATACTCATTGCCTCCACAGTATAACCCCAACTAAAGAACAAACCTAAGGGGAGGAAAAAGGCATTAAAAATATCTGCTTTCAGCCTTTCCATTATTACTAAGAATGTTCTAAATCACCTTGTGTCTGATGACATTAAATCAGAGAGAGCAGGCAAAGGAGGCCATGTCAGCGCATTGATAATGCATCCACTGTACTGTCTGGTCAGTTTATACTCTGTCACTTCCCATTTAAAGGGCACTGAATAGAACAATTTTTATCTAGGACAAGTTTGTAAAAGTAATTCCACTTCTTTTTTCTTGTCTGCAACAGCAATTAGTTTATAATAACAATTGCGATATCATAAGAGTATGACATTTTTTGTTGAATTAATTTCATTGTGTTTACTTCTTTCTAAATTCATTTTAAGCCTTTTAGAGAATATAGTATAAAACTAGGATGATTAATAAAAATCTCCCAACCTAAGCGTTTTTTTTTTAAATTTAGATTACCAATATCATTTAAATATACTGGATATGTTTTTATTTTCTTAGCTTAGGAGAGTTTACTAATGCCTACTTAAATGTGTTGTTTATTTTCAGGTTTCAAAAGTTATGTATATTTGTTTTTTTTTTT
>NW_027398781.1:0-9966 GCF_003265705.2 Callorhinus ursinus | reverse complement strand
CTGTTTGAAATGCTGTGGTTGGCAGCCAGCTTGTCTCCCTCCCCTGGTTGCCAGGGATGCCTTCATTCGGAAGAACAGACAGTTGACACATGTGCAGTATGCTCCGGGCCCTCTTCAGTGTAAAAAGAGCTCTTGCCAGGAATGCTCCTCCAATGGCTACTTCCA
The DNA here is from genome assembly GCF_003265705.2 of Callorhinus ursinus. NCBI lineage: Eukaryota > Metazoa > Chordata > Mammalia > Carnivora > Otariidae > Callorhinus > Callorhinus ursinus. Next base: position 9,801 of record NW_027398781.1, on the reverse strand, counting down.
AATGCATCATCAGCTGGGAAAACCAGTCCACTAACACTAAAACGTTTCTGGTTTTTTGTGTCCCCCCTCCCCGCCACAGACGGAAAGGCAGCAGGAGTAACATCCAATTTCAGAAGATTTCCCGCTCTTTACGAAGGAAGAATGAAGGCCTCTCGCTTCTTGGGCTCCCAGGGGGAAGCCCTGGAGGTTTCCCATTGCCAAAGCCAACAGACCTTTCTGATCCCGGAGACTAACAGATTTTGCTAGGTATTTTAGTCTCAACATTGGTTTATTCTCAACTCTAGGAAAGTCCGCATTCCCTCTCTGTCTGTTACCCATTCCTTTGAACGCTTTTTCGAACTAGGTTCTCCAGAACAGAGGCATCTCAGACAGCCAGGGAGGGAGGTGCCTTTGCTACCCTTCTACACACTTACCCAAGGCAGCCACACAACAAGCTCAGGGATAAGAGGACCAGGGAACTCCCCAGTAATCCCTAGGCGCTGCTGTGAGGAAAAGTACCTTCCAGTTTGAATGTGAACCAAGAGCTAGATAGACAATCTGTGAGACTACAGGAATGTATATAAGCAGGGCCATTTTAAGTGAGATAAATCTGTAATGAGACATCTAATTTTTTCCCCTTCCGCAAGAAATGAGTCCTCTGGCCAAGCCTACGCACGGACATTCACTGCTTGCAAGCTTCCAATGCCTTAGGCCTCCTCAGGCCAACATAGTTCTGAACAGCATTTCCAGGGGGCTCTGTAGCTAACACATCCCCACAGTCACAAAGAATCTTCCAGATTCTCAGGCTGAATGAACAGGATATTGCTCTGAGACACTGGAGCAGAAGGCCCACAGGGTGAACCTCGGCAGAAAAAGAGCAAGAGGGTGGAAGTGGATATATGCTGGGCCAAATGTGTTTATTAGAGATGCGATGGGACATCCTGTTTTGATTGAGGTGACTAGGCCCATCTCCTAGCAACCCAATTTTCATTCCCAGGAATGAGAATCAACTGTGGCCTTGGGGAAAGGGCAACCATTGCCTAGACCTGGGAGCCCTGTCACCAGGAACTCTGCATTCTTCCTTCAGAATCAGAGGGAAATTTGGTGGTAGTGTTGATGTTGTTGTTGTTGTTGTTGTTGTTGTTGTTGTTGTTGTTTTGCCCTTCCCATGAATGGATAGAGGCTGCAGTCATTCAGCTATACTAAAGGGACTCCCAGCTGATGCTCAAGGTTTTGGATGCAGGCTTTGGTGCTACAGTCCTTGAAAGGGCACCTCCTGAGCTCACCCAATGCTCCAGCATGCGGCATATTGGTGAACTTTGTTCCTCAAAAGAAGGGCATCTCAAGGTCAAGGAGAGAATAGCCACCTTTCCCTTCCTTTGGGATATCAGATAAGGGTACTCTGACTGAGCACAGGACTGAAGTAGGAACTCACGACCAATCGTTGGGTGCTGGCTACATGGGTAGAATCCCCTCCTCGCCATGTGTAAACCCACTCTAAATTTCAAAAAGATTCAGCAAGGGCATAGAAATGATTCCAGTGAAGGCCGAAATTTGACAATAAATTTGTGACTAGGATATATCTGGGAATGAAGTGTGTCACTTCATTTCCTTTTACCCAAGAAATGAGGCCTGCTCCTTCTAACAACCTGGGGCCAAGCCTACACAGAAACATTACTCACAGGGCACTTCCACATGTCTTAACCTCTGAGGTCCCATAGTTCTGAAAGCCCATTACAAGGGACAATGTGCCCCAATTCCTCCCACAGTCACAAGGACTTAGCTGGACCTGCTTAAATAGAGGCTATTACTCTGAGACACTGGATCTGAATGATGCCCAGGGCAAACTTAGATTGAAAAAAGAGCTAAAGGGTGGAAAATGATGCATGGAAGCCCAAAGTTCTTCATTAGCGATGAGAATGGGATAATGTGATGAAAGCACAGTCTTCTAGCAAGCAGTCTGCCGCAGGGAAATTGTATACCTGTGGGCTTGGGCAAAGGTAAACATTTCTGCCCTGCACGTGGGAGCCCTGTCATTAAGAGACCTGCATTTCTCCTTCAGAAAGCGGAAAATCTGGTCTTGGTTTTGTTTTCTGTTTTTAAAATTGCCCTTACCGTGCATGGATAGGCACAGAAGCAAATGTGGGTGACGGTTTTGTCCCATTGGCTAATGTTCAAGTGTTGGGCTGAGTTCGCATGAGATTTGGGCTGAGATCTGGCGAGATTTGGGAGATCTCTCAAGAATGGACTGAGTTTTCATGAGATTTGGATGATTTCTCTTGAGATTTGGACAGAGACTGGAGAGATGTGGATGAGATCACATGAGATTTGAAGTGAGAACACACGAGATTTGTGTAGAAATGTGAAGAGGTGTGTGTGAGATCACGGGAGATTTGGATTGAGATCTCACGAGATTTGGGTAGAAATCTCACGAGATGTTTCTGACATATCATGATTTTTTAGACTGAGTCCTGCTGAGATTTAAACTGCATATCATGAGATTTGGACAGATCTCATGAGATTTGGCTTGAAATCTTGAGAGATGTGCATGAGTTATCAAGAGATATGGATTGAGTTCTCACAAGATTTGCATCGAACTCTCATGAGATTTGGACTGAGATCTCATGAGATTTGGGTCATGAGATGTGCCTGAATTTATCTTGAGATTTGGAGTGAGTTCCCATGAGATTTGTCTGAGTTGTCTCAATATTTGGACTCAGATCTCACGATATTTGGACGGAGATCTGGCAAGATTTGAATGAGATCTCACGAGATTTGTACTAAGATCGGATGAGATTTGTGTAGAAATCTGGTGAGATGTGCAAGAGATCTCATGTTATTTGGACTGAGATCATACAAGATTCGTACCCTGTTCTCATGAGATTTTGACTTAGTTCTCATGAGATTTGGATAGAAATGTAGGAAGATATGTGTGAGATCTCATGAGATTTGGACTGAAATCTGGTGAGATTTGGACTGAGTTCAAACGAAATTTGTACTAAGATATCATGAGATTTGGACTAAGATCTCTCAAGATTTGGAAGAGATCTCTCAAGATGTAGACTGAGTGCTCACAAGAGTTGGGTGAGTTCCCTTGAGATTTGGACTGAGAACACACGAGACTGGGGTGAAAATATGACTAGATGAGTGTGAGATATCAGGAGCTTTGGACTGAGCTGTGGCAAGAAGTGGACTGGGTTCAAATGAGATTTGGACTGAGTTCCCCAAGATTTGGATGAGTTCTCTTGAGATTTGGACTAAGATCTCACAAGATTTGGACTGAGATATGGTGAGATTTGGAAGTGATCACATGAGCCTTGGACTAAGATCTCACGAAATTTGAACTGAGATCTGGTGAGAATTGAAAGAGATCTCTCAAGATTTAGACTGAGTTCTCACAAGATTTGGACTGAGATCTGGTGAGATTTGAATGAGATCTCACAAGATTTGGGTAGAAGTCTTGTGAGAGGAGCGTGAGTTCTTATGTGACTTGGACATAGGTCTGGTAAGATTTGGAAGACATTTCATGAGATTTTTACAGAGTTTCTCAAAATTTGGATGAGTTCTCTCAAGATTTGGACTAAGATTTCATGAGATTGGACTGAGATCTGGCAAGATTTGGCAGAGATCTCTCAAGATTTGGACAGAGATTGGTGAGATTTGGATGAGATCATGAGATTTGGACAGAGAACATATAAGTGGGCTAGAAATCTGATGAGATGTGTGTGAGATCTCAGGAGATCTGGATGGAGTTCTGGTGAGATTTGGTCTGAGTTCAAATGAGATTTGTACTGAGTTCTCTTGATTTTTGGACTGAGATCTGGTGAGATTTGGAAGAGATTGCATGAGATTTGGACTAAGATCTCACGAGATTTGAACTGAGATCTCGTGAGATTTGGATCAAAATCTCATGAGATGTGCCTGAAATTAACACAAGAGTGGGACTGAGTTCTCAGGAGATTTGGGTTGAGATCTCCCAGGGATTGAATGAGAGCTCTAGAGATTTGTACTGAGCCTAGAGAGATTTGAATGAGATCAAAAGAGATTCAGATGCTGTTTTCACGAGATTTTTGACTCAGATCTCATGATATCTGCCTAGAAATCTCGCAAATATATGTTTGAGATCTTATGAGGTTTGGACTGAGATATGGCAGGATTTGGCAGAGATCTCTCGAGATTTGGACTGAACTCTCATGACATTTGGATGAGTTCCCTTGAGATTTAGACAGAGATTGGTGAGATTGGATGAGATCTCATGAGATTTGGATTGAGATCTCATGTGATTTGGTAGAAATCTCATGAGAAATTCATGAGGTTTCTCAAGATTTGGATTGAGTTCTCTCAAGATTTGGACTGAGATCTGGCGATATTTGGACCGAGATCTCATGAGAAATCGACTAAGATCTCACGAGATTTGGACTGATATCTGGTGTGATTTGGAAGAGATCCGTCCAGATGTGGTAACTGAGTTCTCATGAGGTTTGGGTGATTTCCCTTGAGATTTGTTCTGAGAACGCATGAGACTTGGGTAAAAATATGACGAGATGATTGTAAGATTATCAAGAGCTTTGAACTGAGCTGTGGTGAGAATTGGACTGAGTTCAAACGAGATTTGGACTGAGATCTGGTGAGATTTGAAGGAGACCTCATGAGATTTGGGTAGAAATCTCATGAGATGAGCATGAGTTCTCACATGACTTGGACATAGTTGTGGCAAGATTTGGAAGACATCTTGTGAGATTTTGACTGAGTTCTCCGAGATTTGGATGAGTTCTCTCAAGATCTGGACTAAGATCTCATGAGATTTGATTAGAAATCTCGCAAAATGTGCCTGAGTTATCACGAGATTTGGACTGAGTTCTCCCAAGATTTGGAGTGAGATCTCATGAGATTTGGACAGATCTCACGAGATTTGGCTAGAAATCCCATGACGTGTGCATGAGATTTCACAAAATTTGGAATGAGATCTGGCGAGATTTACACTTAGTTCTCCTGAGCTTTGGACTGAGATCTCCTGAGATTTGGACTGAGTTCCAATGAGATTTGGACTGAGATCTCACGATATTTGGACTGGGATTGCCCAAGATTTGGACTAATATCTCTCGAGATTTGGAATGAGATATGGTGAGATTTGGACTGAGTTCTCATGAGATTTGAACTGAGATCTCATGAGCTTTGGGTTGAAATCTCATGTCATGCACGTGCCATCTCACGAGATTTGGACTGAGTTCTGGCGAGGTTTGGATGAGATCTCACAGGGTTTGGATGAGTTCTCTAGAGATAGAGACTGAGACTGGTGAGATTTGAATGAGTTCATAGGAGGTATGGACACTGTTCTCATGGATTTTGACGCAGATCTCACAAGATTAGCCTAGAGATCACACAAGACTTGGACTGATCTCACGAGATTTGGCTAGAAATCTTGTCAGATGTATGTGAGATCTCATGAGATTTGAACTGAAGGTTGGTGAGATGGAAGAGATCTCATGATATTTGGACAGAGTTCTCACGTGATTTGGACTGAGATCTGGTGAGATTTGAATGAGAACTCATGAGATTTGGGTCGAAATCTCGTGAGAGGAGCGTGAGTTCTCATGTGACTTGCACGTAGGTCTGGCCAGATTTGGAAGACATCTTACAAGTTTGAGGGAGTTCCTTGAGATTTAGATGAGTTCTCTTGAGATTTGGACTAAGATCTCATGAGATTTGGACTGAGATCTGATGAGATTTGGAAGAGATCACATGAGATTTGGACTAAGATCTCGAGATATGGACTGAGATCTAGCTAGATTTGGAAGAGATCTCTCAAAATTTTGACAGAGTTTGGTGAGGTTTGGATGAGATCTCATGAGATTTGGCCTGAGAATATATGAAATTTGGCTAGAAATCTGACGAAATGTGTGTGAGATCTCAGGAGATTTGGACTAAGATCTCAATAGATTTGTACTGAGATCTGGTGATGTTTGAGTTCTCACTAGATTTGAACTGAGATCTCATGAGATTTGGGTTGAAATCTCATGAGATGTGTGTGATTTCTCACGTGATTTGGATGTAGATCTGTTGAGAATTTAGAAGACAATTCACGAGTTTGGACTGAGTTCTCAGCTGATTTGGACAGATATTTTTTATAAATCTCATGAGATTTGGATTGAGATCTGGTGAGATCTGGATGAGATCTCATGAGATTTGGGTAGAAATCTCAGGAGATATGCATAATTTCTCATGTGACTTGGATGTAGGCCTGGCAAGTTTTGGAAGACATCTCATGAGATTTTGACTGAGTTCCCTGAGATTTGGATGAGTTCTCTCGAGATTTGGTCTAAGATCTCACAAGATCTGGTTAGAAATGTCACAAAACGTGTCTGATTATCACGAGATTTGGACTGAGTTCCCCCAAGATTTGGACAGATCTCAGGAGATTTGGCTAGAAATCTCATGAGATGTGTGTGAAATCTTACGAGATTTGGAATGAGTTTTGGTGAGATTTATACTTAGTTCTCCTGAGCTTTGGACTGAGATCTCATGAGATTTGGGTAGAAATCTCATGAGATGTTCCTGACATATCGAGATTTGGTCCAAGTTCTCATGAGATTTGGACTGAGATCTCATGAGATTTGTAGAGATCTCAGGATATTTGTATAGAAATCTGACAAGATGTGCATGAGAGCTCATGAGATTTGGAATGAGATCTTGGAAGATTTGAACTTAGTTGTCACAAGATTTGGGCTGAGATCTCATAAGATTTGGATTGACATCTCACGGGGTTTGGATGAGACCTCCAGAGATTTGGACTGAGCCTGGTGAGATTGGAATGAGATCAAATGAGATTTGGATGCTGTTCTCATGAGATTTTGACTCTGATCTCATGAGATTTGGCTAGAAATTTTGCAAGATATGTTTGAGATCTCATGAGGTTTGGACTGAGATCTGGTGGGATTTGGTAGAGATCTCTCAATATTTGGACTGAATTCTCATGAGATTTGTTTGAGGTCTCTGGACTTTTGGAGAGAGATTGATGAGATTTGGACTGATATCTGGCGAGATTTGGATGAGGTCTCTCAAGATTTGGACTGAGTTGGGCGCCTGGGTGGCTCAGTTGGTTAAGCGACTGCCTTTGGCTCAGGTCATGATCCTGGAGTCCCGGGATTGAGTCCCACATCGGGCTCCCTGCTCAGCGGGGAGTCTTCTTCTCCCTCTGACCCAACCCCCTCTCATGCTCTCTCTCTCTCTCTCAAATAAATAAAATCTTTAAAAAAAAAGATTTGGACTGAGTTTTCATGAGATTTGGGTGAGTTCCCTTGATTTTTGGACGGAGAATGCATGAGACGGGTAAAAATACGATGAGATGAGTGTGAGATATCAGGAGATTTGGACTGAGCTGTGGCAAGAATTGGACTGAGTTCAAATGAGATTGGACTGAGATCTCACAAGATTTGGACTGAGTTCCCTGAGATTGGATGAGTTATCTCGAGATTTGGGCTAAGATCTCATGAGATTTGGACTGAGATACAGTGAGATTTGGAAGAGATTGCATGAGACTTGGACTAAGATCTCACGAGATTTGGACCAGAATCTGGTGAGAACTGAAAGAGATCTCTCAAGATTTGGACTGAATTTTCATGAGATTTGGATGAGATTTCCCAAGATTTGGAATGAGATCCCTTGAGATTTGGTAGAAATCTCACAAGATGTGCATGAGATTTCACAAGATTTGGACTGAGTTTTCTTTTTTTTAAAGATCTTATTTATTTGTCAGAGAGAGCACAAGCAGGGAAAGCAGCAGAGGGAGAAGCTGGCTCCCCGCTGAGCAGGGATCCCAATGTGGGACTTGATCCCAGGACCCTGGGATCATGACCTGAGCCAAAGGCAGACACTTAACCAACTGAGCCACCAAGGCATCCCTGGACTTAGTTTTCTTGAGAATTTAAAGTAGCTACTGTGACCACAGAAAGAGAAGTAGAGAGATATAGTATGTAAAATAGATAAAGGAACAAGGTGATAGAGATGGGCAGATAGATGTAGAGAGACATAAGTACAGAGACAGATGAGAGACATAGGAGAGACACAGAGAGAGAGAGAGATCAGGACGAAAGAGAAGAGAGATAAAGAGAAAGAAAGCAGGAGAAGGAGACCCAGCTAGAACAGGAGATATAGAGAGAAAGACGCAGAGGGACAGACACCAACGGGACGGGAAACAACAAAAGAGCATGGACACAGCCATGGGGACAGAGGGAGGTGAGGAGTGGGGAGCTGTAGGGGGGGCACAGAATGGCAGTGGGAGCAGCGCCAGTGCCAGTGAGGGAGCTGGGGACCCCCTGGGACATGTGTCTGGTCCAGTGTTTCATTAGAGGGTGCCTGGGGGCCATTTCCCAATTCTCGAATTCTCTCTGATTTCTTCTGCACTTAGTTGTGGTAATAATTCCATAGAAAAGAGGTGTCATTCATAAGCTCTGTGTAGCCTGAAACAGAGTCTATATTCAAATGGGCAGGTAAGTGGTTGATTCTTTCATGATAGTGTTATTTCTGTTTTCAGTCGTTTCTCAACTGAGCCCTGGTACTTGGAGTAAGAAAGGGTATTTCATACCACAACACAGACACTAGGAGTGCTCACTTCTGGATTATTATTGCTTCCCCTTTTTTCAGTGGATATCCACAAAAGGAGTAATATTTAGAGACATGGATTCAAATGACACATCACAGTATTTTTACTAATCATTAAAAATTGTATATTTGCATTTTCCCCTTACACTGACATTTTGCTGCCTAACACTATCAATATTAATTATAAAATATGAATATAAACAAATTATAATCCCTTCCTACCACACTAGGTCCAGAGGATGAAATTTAAGATTTTTCATTCTCTCCTCTCTCCCCACACGGTCTCTTGGGGCCTCTGAGCTCCATGAATAACGTCTGGTTTCAACAGTGTCCTCCTTTCAGTGCTAGAGCTTTATGGTTTCTTTACTATTCTGGTGGAGGAGATTTCTCTTGTTACTTGTTCATTTTAAGATTTTTCTTTTTGCTCTAGTGTGATGACAGTTTTATACTTTCTTAACTTTGAAACCATGAGATTTCTGTCCCAGCAAGGATTTTCTGGGAGTGCATGACGTTGAGCTTGCCTGGGAGAGTCTGCTCTCAGAGCTGCTCCCGGGGCAGCTTCCTGTCCCCAGCACATGGGGTCCCTGAGCAAAGGACAGCCCCCACTGAGGCCCTGCACTTCTTCACCTCCCAACTTCTGTGATGACACTTGTTATTTGTACTCTTTTTGACAATAGCCATTCAAACAGGTGTGAGTGATATCTCATTGTGGATTTGATTTATATTTTCATGAATTTCAGATAAACAACAAATAATTTTGTAATTTATGTCCACATAATGCATTGCACTCTGCACCCTTTTTCCAGTATATCAGGCAACTGTATATGAGGCTGCATTTTTACTTGAGGAACATAAGAAATTCTCTGTCAAGTTCATTTGCTATGCACCTGTTTGGATACACACACACACACACACACACACACATACACACACCTATATATCTTTGAGGAGAGTCAAAAGTAGACCAACATAAGTGATCTTAATTTCTTTTAATAAAGGCAGTTCAGTCACAGTATCAGATTTGTTCATCTATTTGAAAAAGTCCAATGTGAGGAATGTCCAAGGAGCCTGTCATCATCTGTTGACTGAGAATACTGAATACAGAATTGTCTTATTTTCAAGGGTTACAAAAATGAGGTTGGGAGGGGGAGCAAGATGGCAGAGGAGTAGGAGACCTAGATTTCGTCTGGTCTCAGGAATTCAGCTGAATAGGGATCAAAA
>NW_027398780.1:0-9969 GCF_003265705.2 Callorhinus ursinus | reverse complement strand
TCCATGTCCATCAAGGATATTGGTCTGTAATTCTCCTTTTTGATGGGGTCTTTGTCTGGTTTTGGGATCAAGGGAATGGTGGCCTCATAAAATGAGTTTGGAAGTTTTCCTTCCATTTCTATGTTTTGGAACAGTTTCAGGAGAATAGGTATTAATTCTTCTTTAAATGTTTGGTGGAAATCCCCCGGGAACCCATCTGGCCCTGGGCTTTTGTTTCTTGGGAGATTTTTGATGACTGCTTCAATTTCCTTAGTGGCTACAGGTCTGTTCAGGTTTTCTATTTCTTCCTGGTTCAGTTTTGGTAGTTGATACATCTCTAGGAATGCATCCATTTCTACCAGGTTATCTAATTTGCTGGCATAGAGTTGCTCATAATATGTTCTTATAATTGTTTGTATTTCTTTGGTCTTGGTTGTGATCCCTCTTCTTTCGTTCATGATTTTGTTGATTTGGATCATTCTCTTTTTTTTTTTTTTAAATAAATCTTTTATTTATTTATTTAACACACAGAGAGAGACAGCGAGAGAGGGAACAGAAGTAGGGGGAGTGGGAGAGGGAGAAGCAGGCTTCCTGCGGAGCAGGGAGCCCTATGCGGGGCTCGATCCCAGGGCACTGGGATCATGACCTGAGCCAAAGGCAGAAGCTTAATGACTAAACCACCCAGGTGTTTCTCTTTTCTTTTTGATAATCTGGCCAGGGGTTTATCAATCTTGTTAATTTTTCAAAGAACCAGCTCCTTGTTTCATTCATCTGTTCTACTGTTCTTTTGGTTTGTATTTCATTGATTTCTGCTCTGATCTTTATGATTTCTCTTCTCCTGCTGGGTTTAGGCTTTATTTGTTGTTTATTCTCTAGCTCCTTTAGGTGTAGGTTAAGTTGTGTATTTGATACCTTTCTTGTTTCTTGAGAAAGGCTTGTATTGCTATATAATTTCCTCTTGGGACTGCCTTTGCTGTATCCCAAAGATTTTGAACAGTTGTGTTTTCATTTTCATTGGTTTCCATGAATTTTTTTAATTCTTCTTTAATTTCCTGGTTGACCCATTTATTCTTTAGTAGGATGCTCTTTAGCCTCCATGTATTTGAGTTCTTTCCGACTTTCCTCTTGTGATTGAGTTCTAGTTTCAAAGCACTGTGTTCTGAAAATATGCAGGGAATAATCCCAATCTTTTGGTACTGGTTGAGACCTGATTTGTGACCTAGGATGTCATCTATTCTGGAGAATGTTCCATGGGCACCAGAGAAGAATGTGTATTCCGTTGCTTTGGGATGGAATGTTCTGAATATGTCTGTGAAGTCCATTTGGTCCAGTGTGTCATTTAAAGTCTTTATTTCCTTGTTGATCTTTTGCTTAGATGATCTGTCCATTTCAGTCAGGGTGGTGTTAAAGTCCCCCACTATTACTGTATTGTTGTCAATGTGTTTCTTTGCTTTTGTTATTAATTGGCCTATCTAATTGGCTGCTCCCATGTTAGGGTCATAGATATTTACAATTGTTAGATCTTCTTGTTGGATAGACCCTTTAAGTAGGATATAGTGTCCTTCCTCATCTCTTATTACAGTCTTTGGTTTAAAATCTAATTTGTCTGATATAAAGATTGCCACCCTAGCTTTCTTTTGGTGTCCATTAGCATGGTAAATGGTTTTCCACCCCCTCACTTTCAATCTGGGGGTGTCTTTGGGTCTAAAATGAGTCTCTTGCAGACAGCATATTGATGGGTCTTGTTTTTTAATCCAATCTGATAGCCTGTGTCTTTTGATTGGGGCATTTAGCCCATTTACATTCAGGCTAACTATTGTAAGATATGAATTTAGTACCATTGTATTACCTGTAAGGTGACTATTAATGTATATTGTCTGTGTTCCTTTCGGTCTATGTTACTTTTAGGTTCTCTCTTTGCTTAGAGGACCCCTCTCAATATTTCTTGAAGGGCTGGTTTCGTGTTTGCAAATTCCTTTAGTTTTTGTTTGTCCTGGAAGGTTTTTCTCTCTCCTTCAATTTGCAATGACAGCCTAGCTGGATATAGTATTCTTGGCTGCATATTTTTCTCGTTTAGTGCTCTGAAAATATCATGCCACTCCTTTCTGGCCTGCCACGTCTCTGTGGATAGGTCTGTTGCCAATCTAATGTTTCTACCATTATAGGTTACAGATCTCTTCTCCCGAGCTGTTTTCAAGATTTCCTCTTTGTCTCTGAGACTCGTAAGTTTTACTATTAGATGTCAGGTTGTTGACCTATTTTTATTGATTTTGAGAGGGGTTCTCTGTGCCTTCTGGATTTTGATGCCTGTTTCCTTCCCCACATTATGGAAGTTCTCTTCTATAATTTGCTGCAATGTACCTTCTGCCCCCCTCTCTCTTTCCTCTTCTTCTGGGATCCCAATTATTCTAATGTTGTTTCATCTTATCGTATCACTTATCTCTCGAATTCTGCCCTCGTGATCCAGTAGTTGTTTATCTCTCTTTTTCTCAGCCTCTTTATTTTCCATCATTTGGTCTTCTATATCGCTAATTCTCTCTTCTGCCTCATTTATCCTACCAGTTAGTGCCCCCATTTTTGATTGCACCTCATTAATAGCCTTTTTGATTTCGACTTGGTTAGATTTTAGTTCTTTTATTTCTCCAGGAAGGTTTTCTCTAATAACCTCCATACTTTTTTCAAGCCCAGCTAGTATCTTTAAAATCATGATTCTGAACTCTAGGTCCGACATCATATTAATGTCCGTATTGAGTAGGTCCCTGGCTGACGGTACTACCTCTTGTTCTTTTTGTTGAGGTGATTTTTTTCGTCTTGTCATTTTGTCCGGAGGAGAATAGATGAATGAGAGAACAAAATGCTAACAGGTTAACAACTTCCCCAGAAAATATACTCTAAACAAATCAGAAAAGACCTGAAACCAGGGGAGAAGAAAGGGAAAGAAAGAAAAAAGGAAGAGGAAAAAAAAAGAAAAAGAAAAAGATAAAAACAAACAAAAACAGAACAAAACAAAAAAAACAGAACATGATCAAATATGATCAGGGTAGTACATAGATCAGTGCCACACACTAGATTTTGGGTGTATTTTGGTCTTTTAGAAGAAAGTACCTCCTAAAATTTTAAAGAAAGAAAGACATATATGTACAAAATAAGGGTTGATACAATGAAGGGATGGAAGATGACTGTAAAGATGAAAATTATAAACGATTTTATAAAAGGAATTGATAAGAAGTTGTTTGAAAAAAGAAAGAAGATTTTAAAAAAAAGAAAAAAAAAAAAGGAGAGAATGTGATCAGGCCGGAGACTAGAACAAAGCCATACACTAGTGATTTAGGGTATATTTTGATTTATTAGAAGAAACTGTATCTCAAAATTTTAAGTAGAGATCAACTTATATATATATGCCAAAAATAAGGGTAACTACTATGAAGGGATACAATATGACTAAAAATGAAAAATAAAATTTTTTTTTAACAGGGATTGATAAGATGTTGCTTGAAAAAGGGAAAAAGAAAATTTCAAAAAAAAAAACAGTTAAACAACAAAATTAACTTTGAAAGACTAAAGAATCATGGTAAAAAAGCCATGAATTCTATGTGCAGTATTCCCTAGCGCTGGAGTTCTGCTCTTCTCATTGATCGCTAAACTTGGTCTAGGCTGACTGTTCTTGTTGATCTTCTGGTGGAGGGGCCTGTTGCCGTGGTTCCCAAATGTCTTTGCCCTGCCCTTGTCGGTCCGGGCTAAGCCGTCTCCTCGGGTTTGCTCTCTGGAGATTTTGTTCCCTGCAAGCTTTCTGTACAGCATTGGAGGCCGAGAGTGAAAATGGTGGCCTCCCAATCTCTGCCCGGAGGAGCTGAGAACTCGGGGCCCCGCTCCTCAGTGCGCCCCCAGAGAAAAGCAGTCACTCCTGTGTCCCCGGTCTCTGGCCGCACTCCGCGCTCACCCGGCCTGTGACCGAGCGTTTCTATCTCTGGCCCCCGACCCCGTGTGGAGTCTCCAAACCCAGCAGATCCCTGCGGTGCGCTCCCGCACCGCTCCTCCCAGGGGAGGAAGGGGAGTCCCCCCAGCTCTGCCATTTGTGGGGTCCCTGCTGGAGGAGCAGTGCCCCAACTGGGCCGCGGATCACAGTTGATGGCCACCCCGAGCTGAGCGCCCACGCCTCGGCTCCGTCTCTGCAGCCGGCTTCCCCGCTCCGATCCCTGGGAGCTCTGCCGCACTCAGGCACCTCCGGTCTTTCTGTGACCCCGAGGGTCCTGAGACCACACTGTCCCACGAGGGTTCCACCCCCCGCTTAGCCACTGCAGCGACGTCCCTCCGCGGAGCCGACTTCTAAAAGGTCCGATTTTGTGCTCCGCGGCTCTAGCACTTGCCAGAAGCGGCTGACGGAGGCCCCTCCCCCGCCGTCTATCCTCCCGAATATCGCCTCGGATTCACTTGTCCGCACGTCCTACCTTCCAGTAAGTGGTCGCTTCTGTGTTCAGAGTTGTTGCTATTCTTTTCTTCGATCTCCTGTTGAGTTCGTAGGTGTTCAGAATGGTTTGATCCCTATTCAGCTGAATTCCTGAGACCAGACAAAATTCAGGTCTCCTACTCCTCCACCATTTTGCTCTGCCCCCTTATTTATTTTTTTTGAGAGAGAGCACAAGCAGGGAGAGTAGCAGAGGGAGAGGGAGAAGGAGACTCCTTGCTGAGCAGGGAGCCCAGCCCCTGGACCCTGAGATCATAACCTAAGCCATAGGCAGGTTCTTAACCAACTGTGCCACCCAGACACCCCAAAAGTAAGAATTTTTACAAACCATTAAAAAAAATAAAATTGTCATAATTTTGAAATGTCCTAAAAAGAGAGAAGTAACCCACAAACATGAATGTAAAGGGAAGTTCAAATTAATTTTAGAGAAGCAATTTTAGAGTAACTCCTATGGTTTATTAAGCACTTAATACACGCTGGGTACCGTGCTATATAATACTATTTAAATAGCATAGCAGGGGTAAAGGGTAAGCATTGCTATAATACCTATAATTATTGTAAAACCTGCTTATAGGTAATAAAACGGAAACATGAAGAGAGCTATTAAGTTGCCCAAATTTACTTAGTTGTAGGGCTGGGTCACAAACCCAGGGTTGACAAACTCCAACACGTGATCTTAAAAAAAAAAAAAAAATTTTACTTATTCGAGAGAGGCAGAGAGAGAGCACATTGGGGTGGGGCAGAGGGAGAGGGAAAGAGACTCCCAAGCAGACTCCCCAGTAAGCTTGGAGCCGGACAAGGGGCTCGATCCCAGGACCTTGAGATTATGACCTAAGCCAAAACCAAGAGTTGGATGCTTAACCAACAGAGCCACCCAGGCGCTCCAACACATGATGTTTTTAACCACTCTACTGCAGAAATATAATTTAACGTAATAAAAAGATACCTTTTTAAAATTTTTGCCTAGCAAAGTAGCAAAGAATAAATAAGCATATATTCAAAGTTGGCAAGTATATAAAGAGATAGACGTTCTTATACCCCATCAAGTGAAACTGTGAAGTGGGAAGAGCTTTTTGGTGATCAGTTTGAAGAAAATATATCAAAAGTCTTAAAGGGTGATTTCGTTAATCAAATGACTTTGTATCATTAATGCTCTAAGATTATAACCAGCAAATTGTCAAAGATTAATCTACAATTGTATCTATTGTAGCATTGTTTATTAAATAAAAAAATTAAAAACCAAATAAAATCCAAAAACTGAGAATTTATTGAGTATGGTATTATGTGACATTCATATAATTAATAACTGTTGATCTATTCAAATTTGAGTTTTAGATAAATATTGAACATCACAGAAAAAGTTCCAATGTTTTTAAAAGAAAAAATAATTACAATATGCAAACCCAATTATATACCCATAACACACAAAACATATATGATCAAAAACTGGAAGACTATACCCTCAAAGTTAATTGTCGTTATCCGTGAATCATAGCATTATGAATAAGTTTTACATTTTTCTCTGTCCTTTTCTATACCTTCCAAGTTTTCAAACAGGATTAAAAAAATGCTATTTTTCAAATTCTTGAAGAAGCTGTATTAAGTAAGATTTATAATAGTTACACTACTATGAATTAACATTTTGCATAATTTATATCAATCACAGTTTTATGTAGTATAAAGAAACAAACTTTTTACTCTTCTTCATAACCTGCTTAATCCCTTTATTAAAATTCAACCTTCTTGGGGCACCTGGGTGGCTCAATCAGTTAAGGGTCTGCCTTCGGCTCAGGTCATGATCCCAGGGTCCTGGGATGGAGACCCGCATCGGGCTCCCTGCTCAGTGGGGAGTCTGCTTCTCCCTCTGCCTGCTGGTCCCCCTGCTTGTGCTCGTTTTCTCTCTCTCTCTCTCTCTCTGACAAATAAATAAATACAATCTTTAAAAAAAATCAACCTTCTTGGGGTGCCTGGGTGGCTCAGTTGGTTGAAGGTCTGACTCTTGGTTTTGGCTCCAGTCATGATCTCAGGGTCATGAGATGGAGCCCCATGTTGGGCTCCATGCTGGGCATGCAGGGCACAGAGTGGGCTTGAACTTCTCTCTCTCTCCCTCTCACTCTGCCCCTCCTCCCAGTGTCTCTCTCTAAAATAAATGGACCTTTTTTAAAAAGTCAACTTTCTCAACATATGGCAACAATTATGACATCAGGATTAATGAACCATGCAACCACTTCATCTCAAAGGTCACTCAAGATAAGAGAGGCTTGCTTATGTGTTTGTCTCCCATTCAGCATGTGGGAGTAAACTTGCAGATAATGGGGCATCAGGATTTCTAAGCTTTGTTTGCCATGTTGTCAGCAAATGAAAGAATTTTCAGTTAGTAATTAGTTTCTTCAGATTCTTGGTTGTTTGGTCCTTAAACCTTCCTGGTTTTTTCCTTCCTTGAAGTATTCCTGCAGTGTATATAGAGATTCATAAAAAAGTTATTGTCAGTTTAAATAGTATGATAAATTTTTCTGTGCTTTGTTTTGAGGACCTAAGGTTTGTGTTTTAAATCATATGGGTATGGCTGAAGGTATTTGTAAGTTTGAAAATGCTTGAAAACTACGGTCTTTGAATCATTCCCGTAATGCTGACTAGGTGGTGTCAGGAGGGGAAGTTCAAATTACTAAATCTTAAGTTCCACTTTTCTTTCTTTTTTTTTTTTTAAGATTTATTTATTTATTTGACACAGAGAGAGACAGCTAGAGAGGGAACACAGGCAGGGGGAGCGGGAGAGGGAGAAGCAGGCTCCTGGTTGAGCAGGGAGCCCGATGCGGGGCTCGAGTACAGGACCCTGGGATCATGACCTGAACCGAAGGCAGACGCTTAACGACTGAGCCACCCAGGCGCCCCTCTTAAGTTCCACTTTTCTTAATTTCTGTTTCAATTTCACTGCATTGTGTGGCAATCAAACAATGCGTGCAGAGTGGAGGCCCTGGCCCCCACAGTAATCACAGATTTGGTGACAGTTCCCTAACCCAACTCTACTCGGAACCAACATTCTCACGATGCCCCTCTGGAAACTCGAATTTCACTTGGCCCGGGGCAGCACCTGGTGCCTGGCCAGAGAGATGGGCAGTCAGGTCACGGATGGAGAACAGCTGTGTTTTGAGGTGGTTTCATACAGGTTTTTTGTATCTGAGCCTGTAGTGTGAAATTTGTCTTGCTTAGCCCTGTTTCAGAAGCATAGACTCATCTCATTTCTTCTTTGCTTGGTCCTGAAGATTTCACATGGGATGCTGCATTTCCTGTGTTTGCTAAGGTTTTTAATTTACCTGCTGTCTTGGAGAAAACATGTAAAAGCATTATTTGCTATCATGATACATTTGGGTAGTACTATTCTTAAAGAATCTCCATATGATTAAGTGATCTGGTTCTAACAACAATGTGGAGTAAATAGTGTAAATACTGTAGTAGCTATTTAGTTACAGAATGTTTTAAAAGTCTGGATGAGGCTATATAGTTTAACAAAAGATGCAGTGAAAAGCTTCGTCTGTGAGCAGCTCAGGTAGATAGCTTTTGAAGATGCCATTTTAAGAGCATTATCTTGAGTTTTTGGTCCAAGATCTCTCTCCCACCAAAATGGTCTTCTAGCTCTCCCTATAAAATTATGCTGTACACTTACAAGGGGTGAATTTTATATGTATATGTATATATATATATTATTTTTCAATAAAACTGTTAAAGCACAACAAAACAAAAGAAACATACCCTGGTAATTATGTCCTTGGGTAATTTTTTTAAAACATTTTTTAAATTTTAATTATTATTATTATTATTATTATTATTAGTGATTATGTGTTTGAGAAAGTAATGTATTAGTTTAGGGAACATAAATTGACAACTCACTCATTTTAAACTCTGATGATCCTTGATGCCAAAAACAGGAGAGAAATGCTGATGGCTAGAGCCATCTTATAGATACCGCTTTTTTTCTGGGGCAGATCTTTCTCTGCAAGGACATACTGCCTTCCGGTGTAAATTAGGTTCTCATACTGCAGCATGCCACCTAGAGTGAAAATTCTTGATTTATACCTTGAGCAGCTGTGGCAGCTATTTTATTCAATATTAAACCCCACAGTCAATCATACATAATAAAAGTGAAGCCTACATAACTCACTGAGGTGCAGTGCGAGCCAGACACGTGCACGCTGACAGAGCTTACAAACAACTAAATGGCTGTCATTTCTGAATGGCCCTATATCATAAAATTTATATTTTACTTTACTATACAGGCAACCTAAGTACTTTGCGATTTTTACAAAATTATAAGAGTGGAAAATGGAGGGCCTTTTTGAGGTATCCAGTGGAGGCATACAGATATGGGCAGAAAACAACACATTTGAGTAAACATTGATATGACTTCCACATTAGGAGGAAAAGGAGAAGCCGGATGGACAGCCAGATACATTGAGATTCTAATTCAATAAGCAGCCTCCGTATTTTTGCCTAAGTTTTTGTCAAAATTATGTAAAATCTTTAAAAAAGACTATGCAAATTATAAAGAAAATGAGAGCTTTTTAGAGGCTCAGATTCTATCAACTGGTATTTATTGTGGTACTATTCTAAACCTTTGTTAAGTATTGTAGTAAATGCTATAAACAAGACAGAAATTAATTTAAGTCCCTACTATTTTATACATCATGGTGGTCACAGTGCAAAGGTTTTTATTTGTTTGTTTGTTTCTTTCAGTGTTTAAGGATACAAGTCACAAAAGAATATAGATTAAGGGTAGAAAATCACTGCAGGTAGGGACAGGCAGTAAATAAAATCTTCACAAATATGTACTTTAAGCCATTTCTTAAAGGGTAGATAGGTTGCATTGGTGAAGGACGACAGTAGTTGGTAGGATTGATAGGATAGATTTTTAATGTAAGAAAGCTCAGACTATGTTTGAAATACTGTAATCATTCATTTAAATTTTGCTATGAACCTCACTTCAAATAGTATATATTGATATTTATAATTTTTTACTTAAATGAATAGCATTACTGGTAGTTTTTTGTAATTTTAAAAGGCATCTTTAAATAAAAAGAGAATTTTACTATTTTTTTATTTTTTATTGTTATGTTAATCACCATATATTACATCATTTGTTTTGGTGTACTGTTCCATGATTCATTGTTTGTTCATAACACCCAGTGCTCCACGCAGAACGTGCCCTCCTCAATACCCATCACCAGGCTAACCCATCCCCCCACACCCCTACCCTCTAAACCCTCAGTTTGTTTTTCAGAGTCCATCATCTCTCCTGGTTCATCTCCCCCTCTGACTTACTCCCCTTCATTCTTCCTCTCCTGCTATCTTCTTCTTTTCCTTTTTTCTTAAAATATGTTGCGTTATTTGTTTCAGAAGTACAGATCTGTGATTCAACAGTCTTGCACAATTCACAGCGCTCACCATAGCACATACCCTCCCCAATGTCTATCACCCAGCCACCCCATCCCTCCCACCCCCCACCACTCCAGCAACCCTCAGTTTGTTCC
>NW_027398779.1:0-9973 GCF_003265705.2 Callorhinus ursinus | reverse complement strand
CCAGGAGCAGTCCTGTATCAGTCATCTTGCACATGATTACGGTGTCTTTGGTGTTTCTTGGAGTGAAATTATTGGTTTATAGGCTATGCAAGCTTCCAAGTTTACTGGATAATTGCCATTGTATTAAAGGACATGTACCAATTTACACTTTCCCCGGGAAAGCGTGGAGGTTCCTTCAACCTATACTTTGCCCAATACTTGATACTCTAAGGCTCCTCAATCGTTGACAATCAAATGAACACAAAACTGTATCTTATGTGGTCTTTATTTGCTTTTCCTTCATTGCTGAGGAGCTATAGCACCTGATCATACGATTATTGGTCAGTCTGTATTTTCTCTTTTGAAATGTCTTTTCATGATAAATACCTATTTTTCTATTAATTTGTTTGCTTTTGATTTGTAGGGATTCTTTGTACATTCCCTACACTTACCTTTCGTCGATTATAGGTGCTGCAGATACAATTTTCTACTTTTCAGTATCGTTTTTCACTTATTTAAAGTATATTTTATTGAATAGAGGTTCTTATTTTAATGTAAATTTTCTTATATAATTAATGATTTTGTCTTGTATAAAAATCTTTATCCCCAACATCAAAAAGATATTTTTGTTTATTTTATCCTAAAAATGTATAAACTTGGTATTTGACATTTAACTCTCCTTCATCTGAGGTAGGATTTGAAGATAGTGTGAGATAGGAATACAGTTTCTTTGTTTGTGTGTGTGTGTTTTTGTCTTTAAATTTTTTATTGTTATGTTATTCACCATACATTACATCATTAGTTTTTCATGCAGTGTTCCATGATTCATTGTTTGTGCATAACACCCAGTGCTCCACGCAGAACGTGCCCTCTTTAATACCCATCACCAGGCTAACCCATCCCCCCACCCCCCTCCCCTCTAGAACCCTCAGTTGGTTTTTCAGAGTCCATCGTCTCTCATGGTTCATCTCCCTATTCGATTTTCCCCCCTTCAAGGAATAGTTTTTACATTCCCGGGGTGACACCAATTTTTCTAGCTCCATGTACTGTTTTCTCTCCTTTCACCACTGAGCTCTTCTGCCTCCTCTGCCAGCCACCAGAGCTCCGTGTGTTTGTGGGTGTGTGTTTCCTGAGCTCTCTGTCCTTTTTCTCTTGCCCGTTTGTCTTCTCTCTATGCCAGTACCAGTGTCTGAGAGTCTATAATTCCATCACAGTACTGTTATCTGAGACGGTAGGTATCTTCCTTATTCTTGCCTGTTTGGTCTTCCCTACAAGTCCTACCATCAGACTATGAAGTTCCTTGATGACCCAGTTGCCATTTTATAGGGAATTGTACTGAATTTTTTTTTATTCACTTGGGTAGAATTGTCAGTTTTATATTATTAAGTCCCCCCTCCCCCGGGTTTTGTTGAGTAATGATGGACATACAGGCTTCCCCACTATGCAAAATTAGAGCGTTCCTGGGAAACTTTTCATTAGCCAAAATGGCATAAAGTGTAGAAGAAATTACTACTGATTTATATGGAAAATTTTTTGACCATTAATGTCTTCAAGTACAGTATTACCATTTTCTCATCTAGATCATGTGTACCTTGCGAGTCTTTTTACCAGACTGCTCCTCGGGCAAACCAGACTCAGTATGTCCAGCCCAGTCCTGCTCACCTCCTGCCTTATGAGCCTTGTCCTGGGAGGCCTCCCTGTCACCCCTGTCAGAACCTTGGGAATCCTGTTTCCTTCTCCTACCTTTCCCTGGATCCTCATCAGTACCATCTTCATGCTCTTGGTCCCTTTGTACATTCTGTCTCCTAAGGCTACTGTGCCCTTTGTACTTTTTCTGTGGTAATTCCTGTGATGCCAGTAGGACTTATATCATGGGCACCTCTTACTAGAAAACTCTGTTGGATCTCTTTCTGCACACAGTTAGCCATGCAAACTCAAGGCTAAGAACACAGAACTCCTAAGACTGCCAAGCCTGCCCAAGTCATCTGAAACTACTGGAAGTTCAGAGATTTCCCAGAACTACCTTCAGGTTCAATGAGTTGATAGAAGGACTCAAAAGCTTCCTAAAAGCTATTATACTGTACTTTCAATCATGTTTGTTCAAAGGCGCAACTTAGAAGAGGGGCCAGAGGTGTTCCAAATACAAAATTCCCGTGTCTTCAGTGACTTGTTACCTCCTGGCATCCTGTGTGACAATAGGTGCATGGATATTGA
The DNA here is from genome assembly GCF_003265705.2 of Callorhinus ursinus. NCBI lineage: Eukaryota > Metazoa > Chordata > Mammalia > Carnivora > Otariidae > Callorhinus > Callorhinus ursinus. The sequence goes on along the minus strand of NW_027398779.1, from coordinate 7,780 downwards.
CAACCCAGGAAATTGGCCAGAGCCTCAGTATTTTTATTGAGCCTTCATTACATAAGCATGATTGATTTGAGTCATTACCAGTGGGACTCAGTCTCTAGCCCTTTTTTCCTTTCCAGAGGTCCAGCTGATACCTCGTGGCTCAAAGCCTCAGCTTCCTAATTATATGGTTGGTTTTTCTGATATGGCCAGATCTTACCCTGAGTCATCTCTTCAGTATAAACTAGGGGCCCACGATGAGTTATGTGTTGTCATAAAGTATCAGGTGCATTCCTAGGCACCCACTATGAATGACAAAGACAGGTCTGTTGCTCTGGAACTAAACAGCATTGAGAGGTTACTTCCTTGGAGCTGGGACAAAGACCAAACTTCTTTTAGGGGAAAGTTAATTTTGCATTACACGCTTTCTGTCTTCTATCAATAGGGCTCCATTAGGTGCCCTTTCCTAGTGTTGTTACAGCAATGTCCTCACTTAGTGGAAACCAAACATACAGCATTCTTACTAGTCTGTCCGGCCGCATCCAGTATGGAATTGTAGTGGTGTCTCCATTCCAGACCTCTGTCCCCTCACCTAGCTTCTCCTGGGTCTCCCTTTCAAGGTGTCAACAGTCCAAGGCCCAGGGAAAAAAAAGAAATTGCAGTCCTGAGATTCAGAGGTAGTAAAACATCACAGACACAGACTCTGTTTTCGTCTTCATTTTTTTCACTGAAATGCTGATTTTGTTTTTTCTGTGTTGTCATTACTAACAGGTCTTTTTGTGTATTGGGTTTCTTTCAGGTGACAAGGGAAAACCCAAGACTACAGAACTTTCCCCTTGTGCACCAGCCCTGTCTGAGGGGGCCTTGTTCCAGGAACTAAGACAGGGAGACCCAGGGAATTTCCAGCTGGGCCAAACCAAGGATCAGAGTGGGCCATTAGAAATGCAGGAAGGACACTTGAGATCAGGGTTGGAACCCCAGAGGGAGAAGCTCCCTGAGAAAACAAGCCCTGAACCTGATGGTATATGTTCGCAAATTGCACAGGAGCTGATCCACTCAGGAGGTGCTGTCCATGACCATGACTCGTGTGGATCAGGTAAAGATCCCATGATTCAGGAGGAGGAAAATACCTTTAAGTGCAACGAATGCGGGAAAACTTTTAACAAGAAGCACCTTCTTGCTGGACATGAAAAGATTCACTCTGGAGTGAAGCCCTATGAATGCACTGAGTGTGGGAAAACCTTTATTAAGAGCACACACCTCCTCCAGCACCACATGATCCACACGGGGGAGAGGCCCTACGAGTGCATGGAGTGTGGGAAGGCCTTCAACCGCAAGTCATACCTTACACAGCACCAGCGGATTCACAGTGGAGAGAAGCCTTATAAGTGCAACGAATGTGGGAAGGCCTTCACCCACCGCTCCAATTTCGTCTTGCATAAGAGGAGGCACACTGGAGAGAAATCCTTTGTGTGCAAAGAATGTGGGCAAGTCTTTCGACACAGGCCAGGATTCCTTCGACATCACATCATCCACAGTGGTGAGAATCCTTATGAATGCTTCGAGTGTGGCAAGGTCTTCAAACACAAGTCATACCTCGTGTGGCACCAGCAGACTCACACTGGGGAGAAGCCCTATGAGTGCAGTGAGTGTGGGAAAGCCTTCTGTGAGAGTGCAGCCCTCATTCACCACTACGTCATCCACACTGGGGAGAAGCCCTTTGAGTGCCTAGAGTGTGGGAAGGCCTTCAACCACAGGTCATACCTCAAGAGGCATCAGAGGATTCACACTGGGGAGAAGCCTTTTGTGTGCACTGAATGTGGAAGGGCCTTCACCCACTGCTCTACTTTCATCTTGCATAAAAGGGCCCACACTGGAGAAAAACCTTTTGAGTGCAAAGAATGTGGGAAGGCCTTTAGCACTAGGAAAGACCTCATTCGACACTTCAGCATCCACACTGGAGAGAAGCCCTTCGAGTGCTCAGAGTGTGGGAAGGCCTTCAACCGCCGGTCTGGGCTCACGAGGCACCAGCGGATTCACAGTGGAGAGAAGCCCTATGAATGCATGGAGTGTGGGAAATCCTTTTGCTGGAGCACAAACCTCATTCGACATGCTATTATCCACACTGGAGAGAAGCCCTATAAGTGTAGTGAGTGTGGAAAAGCCTTCAGTCGCAGCTCATCCCTCACTCAGCATCAGAGGATTCATAATGGGAGAAACCCTGTCAGTGTAACAGAAGTGGGAAGACCCTTCACGAGTGGGCAGTCCTCAGTCACCCTCCGAGAACTCCTTTTGGGGAAAGACTTCTTGAATGTAACCACTGAGGAAAACCTTTTGCCAGATAAAACATCTACCATGGCATCTGATCGGACACACCAAAGAGAAACCCCCCAAGTATCTACACTGTGAGAAAATCTTCCATCCCAGACCATCAGTAATCACGTAGAGACGCATTTTAGAGATTGACTCAGCCCAGAGCCTTATTCTGCATCTGAGAATTCATCCGTGAGGGAGAGAGCAGTGTTTATTGTGCATGAAGTAAAACCTTCACCTACATGTTTCTCCTTAGTTTACACTGCAGTGTTATCTCAGGAATTTTTATAAAAAGAAGGTGGAGATGTAGAAGAGCAAATGAAATGAAAAACTTTGGAGACTTCTCTGTCCAGCTTACAGCACTTTGTCATGGATTCCTTAGTTTACTTGGGGCCAGGGAGATGTTTCAGAGGCAGTGGACCTTGACCCTGTATGTGTAATGTATATACATTCATTGCTGTCCAATGTCAGGAGGGTTAGACAGTTGAGGACAAGTTATTAAAGTGATAAATATACACATAACACATTTTATTGTACCAGTTAAGACTCTAAAGCTTACATTTTTAGAAAACTGTTATTTGGTGTTAAACACCAAACAGACTTTTTCAGACTTGTTCTTGATCCAGTCTATTTACTTAATTTCTGTAGCTATATGGTAAACCTCAAAATTGGGTAAAGTGATTCCTCTTTATTCTTACTTAAATTGATTTAGTTTTGCTAATTCCTTTGACATTTCATATGAATCTTAGGATGCAAAGAAATCTTGCATTTTTATAGGAATTGATTGAAATCTGTAGATATGTTTGTTGAAAAGCAGCATCATGAACACCGTACATGGTATGCTAAGTAATTCTTGATATTTCACTACTGTTTTATAATTTTCAACTTAACAGGTTCTGTACATTTTTGTTAAGAGTTGTATCTAGGGTTTTGTTTTTTTTTTTTTTGAATGATCATAAATGGCATTGATATCTACAGTTTCATTTTTCCATATGATCTTTAGTAGTATGCAGAAAGATAATTGTTTTTGGAGTGATAACTTTGGTGTCCTGCAACCATGGTGACATTTGTAGACATTTCTTTGGGTAGAATCCTCAGGCTTTTCTGTAAAGACATGTCTGCTGCATAGTCTTTTTCCTCCTTCCCATCTGTATATCTGTTACTTTACCTCACTGCACTAGTTGGACTTCCAACGTGATGTTGAATAGTAGTAAGAAAGGATGCCCTTGACTGATTCCTCATATTAAGAGGAAAATGTTCAGGTTTTCATCAAGTGTGATGTTAGTTGAAGGTTTTTTGTCTTGTTTTTTAAGTTTTCTTATCAAGTTTAGAAAATTTCCATCTATTCTTAATTTGCTGAGTTTTTTTTGTTATGAATGAGTGTTAGAGTTTTTCAAATGCTTTGCCTCCATCAGTTGATGTGATCATCTGATTTTTCTTCTATAGCCTGTTGATATAATGTATTACATTGACTAGTTTTGAATATTGAACCAGCCTTGCATCCTTGGAATAAATCCCACTTGGTTGCAGAGTATAAATTTTTTTTATATATATAATATATATTAAAACATTCCATTTGACTGTATTTTGTTGAGGTTTTCCTCTAATTTCTTTTTTTTTTTTTTTTTACCATTTTAACCATTTTAATTGTACAATTCAGTGGCGATTTCCTCTAATTTCTTGAATTCAGAATAATTTTGATGTTGGAGATATTGGATAGTTTGAAGTTTGTCCTTTTCAAGGAATTGTTCCATTTCATCTAAATTTTCTAATTAGTTTATAGACTTATTTCCTTATTACTCTTTTAATGGGAGCAGGATCTATACTTCTATCCCATTTGATTCCTGATTTTGGAAATATGTCCACTCTCTTCCTATCTTTGTCCATCTTCTTAGGCATTTATCAATTCTGATCATATTGGAGAATCAGCACTTTATTTCATTGATTTTTCTCTTGCTATTCATAATTTCACTAATTTCCGTTCTCATCTTTATATCTTCTACTTTGGTTGTATTTTGCTCTTTCTTTTTTCTTTTCTAATGTAAGCATTTAGTACTATAAAGTTTTCTCACAGCATTGTGACAGCTTCATCCCATAAGTTTTCATTACAGTTTCTTCAGCTCTAATGTTTCTCAATTTCTTTATAGAGACTTTAATGGGTTCATGGATTATTATTTAGGTTTCTAGTGTTTGGAGTATTTTTGTTATCTTTTGTTACTGATTTCTAGTTTGGTCTGTTTAAATTTATTGAAGTGTTTATGACCCAAGATACAGTCTATTTTATTGAATGTTCTAAAAGGCCTCCTGAAAAGAATGTTGTTCTGCTGTCATTGGGTGGAGTTTCTATAAATGTCCGCACAATCCTCTTGGTTGGTAGTAGTATTCAAATTTTCTATATCCTTACTGACTTTCTGTTTAGTATTTCTGTCAATTCCAGAGAGAGAGATGATGAAGTCCTGATGTAGAACTGTCCTGAAGTATAACTGTCTGTTCATCTGTTAAATTCTGTCGTTTTTCTGGGGTGCCTTGGTGGCTCAGTTGTTTAAGCATCTGCCTTCAGCTCAGGTCGTGATCCCAGGGTCATGGAATGGAGCCCCACATCGGGCCCCCTGCTCAGCAGGGAGCCTGCTTGTCCCTCTCCCTCTTCCCTGTGCCTGCCACTCTCTTTGTGTGCTCTCTTGCTCTCTCAAATAAATAAATAAAATCTTAAAAAAAAATTAATCTATCATTTTCTGCTTCAGGTATTTTATTTTTTTTTTAAAGATTTTATTTATTTATTTGAGAGACAGAATGAGAGAGAGAGAGCACGAGATGGAAGAGGGTCAGAGGGAGAAGCAGACTCCCTGCTGAGCAGGGAGTCTGATGCGGGACTCGATCCTGGGACTCCAGGATCATGACCTGAGCCGAAAGCAGTCGCTTAACCAACTGAGCCACCCAGGTGCCCCTGCTTCAGGTATTTTAAAGCTCTGTTGTTTGGTGCATTCCCATTTAGTATTGGTATATTATCTTGGTGTGTTGACCCTTTCATTATGTGATGTCCCTTTTTGTCCCTGTTCATTTTCTCACCTTTGAAGCATACTTTGAGTGATATTAACATAGTCCCTACTGCATTTTTTTTAAAGATTTTATTTATTTATTTGAGAGAGAACACAAGCCGGGTAAAGGACAGAGGGAGAAGCAGACTCCCTGCTGAACAGGGAGCCTGACGTGGGACTCGATCTTGGACTCTGGGATCATGACCTGAGCTGAAGGCAGACGCTTAATAACCGACTGAGCCACCCAGGCGCCCCCCCCCACTGCATGTTTTGATTAATGTTTGCATGGTTTATATTTTTCCATAATTTTATTTTCAACTTTATCTGTATCATTACATTTGAAGCAAGTTTCTTGAAACAGCATATAGTTGGGTCTTAACTTTTTTATCCATTCTTCTACTTTTTATGTTTTAATTGGTAGATTTATATCACTTAGATTGAAAATAATTATTGGTATGTTAGGGCTTAAGTGTACTGTTTTTTAATTTGTTTTGTGTGTTCCCTTTATAGCATTCATCTTGTTTTCTGGTTTTTGTTATGTTGCTTTTCTGTTTTGTGTTTTTTGTTTGTTTGTTTTTCCCTCCTGTGGGTTACTTCAGCATTTTTTAGAATTCCTAGTATATCTATAACATTTTTGAGTGTTGTCTTAATTTCTGTGTCTAGGTATTATACATACATAAGTTATCACAGTCTAGTATTATCAGCATTTTAGCACTTTGATGTATAGAAACCTTAATTCCATGAGGTTCCTTTACATTTTCTGGGTTAAATATAATTCTAAGTATTTTCTCTTTATACACTGAGCACCAATTCGGATGTTACAATTTGTGCCTGGGCTGTGAAAACATTTTTTACAAAACTCACGAAAAGTATGCTGTTTACCTGTTACCCATTGCATTGTTCTTTCTCCCTGCTCCCTCCTTCCTCCCTTCTTTCTCCCCTCTTGAAGTCCTAGGCCTTCTGTTAACATGTCCCTTCAGTTTGGCAAATTTACTGTAGCCTTTTTTCTGGGGTGGGTCTGCTGTTGACAAAGGACTTTGTTTTCCTTCATCTAAAAGATTTTCTATGTCCCTTTCATTCCTGACAGATGTTTTTGTGGGAGAGAAGACTTTGGGTTTACAGTTCTTTTAGTACAAGAAGAACATGTTACTTCCCTGTGTTCTCCGTGGTTTCAGATGAAAAACTTTACTGTGCTGCATCCTTTCTGTCAAGTGCTTTTAAAGTGTTTTTGTCTATAGAATTCATCAGTTTGCTTACGATGTGTCCTGGCATTGAATTTTTGGTTTTCCTGTTTAAATTTGTTTACCTTTTTAAATCTGAAGATACAGGTCCTTTGCCAAATTTGGGGGATTTTCAACAATTATGTCTTCAAATAGCTTTTCAGCCCTACTCTTTCCTTTCTTTCAGGGACTCGAATTAAATGAGTTCTCAGATTTTTTGTTTATCCAGTCTGTTTTCTCTCTTTTACTCAGATTGATCAATTTCCATTGATTTTTTTTTTAAGATTTTATTTATTTATTAGCACAAGCAGGGGGAGCAGGAGAGGGAGAAGCAGGCTCCCCATTGAGCAGGGAGCCCAAAGTGGGCCTTGATCCCAGAACCCCAGAATCATGACCTGGGCCACCCAGGCACCCCTCCCTTGATCTTTCTTTGAGCTCACTGATTCTCTTTTCTCTGATTTCCTCTCCTGCTGAGCTTATTCACCGAGTTTTCATTTTGGCTGCTGCTTTTTTTTTTGTTTTTTGTTTAATTTCTCGTTTGTTTTTTTTACATTTTCTATTTCCTTGCCTAAGTTATAACACCAAAGAAGGACTCTTAGAAAACAGGCAAAACGATGTAGTCCAAAGTCAGGATTCTCTGGTGGTTTATCTTGATGCTGGAATAGAAATCCTAAAGTATCTGGAGAAATGGAAGTTCTTTTGTCCACAAATATTTCTAAAAATGGGTCTTAAAACTGAAGGTGATCTGCAGATTACTCAGGGTTCTAGTCTTCAGGGGAGATTTGTGTGTAAAATTCCCTAGCTCTCTAAGCCTTGTTAGAGCCCCAGAGGAGAAGGGGTCACTTCAGGGATCACTCTTCTGTGGCTGGACACATACCCCAACCCCCAGTTTGTCTAGGACCTCTTTCCTGTATACCCTCCCTGCTTGGTCTTTAACTTCTCCCTCTTAATCCCCTTCTGTCCTCTTAATCTATACCGTGTTCAAGTCTCTAGTCTTGCCCCCAGGCACTTTCTACCCCACATGCCCAGTGAGCTGTGCCCTTCTCTTTTCTCTCTCAGACACACCCTGTGTCACTGTCCACTGTCTGTCCCCACCCCCTCATGACCCTTCACCCCACTGACAACTAAACAGTGGTCTCCACCACTGTCACCTGACTTAGGCAAGTCTCACAAAGTTCCCTCTTGTCCCCCCAGCTTCTGCACTGCCCCTTCTCGACACACACAGTCTGTTAGTGG
>NW_027398778.1:0-9974 GCF_003265705.2 Callorhinus ursinus | reverse complement strand
CCAGGAGCAGTCCTGTATCAGTCATCTTGCACATGATTACGGTGTCTTTGGTGTTTCTTGGAGTGAAATTATTGGTTTATAGGCTATGCAAGCTTCCAAGTTTACTGGATAATTGCCATTGTATTAAAGGACATGTACCAATTTACACTTTCCCCGGGAAAGCGTGGAGGTTCCTTCAACCTATACTTTGCCCAATACTTGATACTCTAAGGCTCCTCAATCGTTGACAATCAAATGAACACAAAACTGTATCTTATGTGGTCTTTATTTGCTTTTCCTTCATTGCTGAGGAGCTATAGCACCTGATCATACGATTATTGGTCAGTCTGTATTTTCTCTTTTGAAATGTCTTTTCATGATAAATACCTATTTTTCTATTAATTTGTTTGCTTTTGATTTGTAGGGATTCTTTGTACATTCCCTACACTTACCTTTCGTCGATTATAGGTGCTGCAGATACAATTTTCTACTTTTCAGTATCGTTTTTCACTTATTTAAAGTATATTTTATTGAATAGAGGTTCTTATTTTAATGTAAATTTTCTTATATAATTAATGATTTTGTCTTGTATAAAAATCTTTATCCCCAACATCAAAAAGATATTTTTGTTTATTTTATCCTAAAAATGTATAAACTTGGTATTTGACATTTAACTCTCCTTCATCTGAGGTAGGATTTGAAGATAGTGTGAGATAGGAATACAGTTTCTTTGTTTGTGTGTGTGTGTTTTTGTCTTTAAATTTTTTATTGTTATGTTAATCACCATACATTACATCATTAGTTTTTCATGCAGTGTTCCATGATTCATTGTTTGTGCATAACACCCAGTGCTCCACGCAGAACGTGCCCTCTTTAATACCCATCACCAGGCTAACCCATCCCCCCACCCCCCTCCCCTCTAGAACCCTCAGTTGGTTTTTCAGAGTCCATCGTCTCTCATGGTTCATCTCCCTATTCGATTTTCCCCCCTTCAAGGAATAGTTTTTACATTCCCGGGGTGACACCAATTTTTCTAGCTCCATGTACTGTTTTCTCTCCTTTCACCACTGAGCTCTTCTGCCTCCTCTGCCAGCCACCAGAGCTCCGTGTGTTTGTGGGTGTGTGTTTCCTGAGCTCTCTGTCCTTTTTCTCTTGCCCGTTTGTCTTCTCTCTATGCCAGTACCAGTGTCTGAGAGTCTATAATTCCATCACAGTACTGTTATCTGAGACGGTAGGTATCTTCCTTATTCTTGCCTGTTTGGTCTTCCCTACAAGTCCTACCATCAGACTATGAAGTTCCTTGATGACCCAGTTGCCATTTTATAGGGAATTGTACTGAATTTTTTTTTATTCACTTGGGTAGAATTGTCAGTTTTATATTATTAAGTCCCCCCTCCCCCGGGTTTTGTTGAGTAATGATGGACATACAGGCTTCCCCACTATGCAAAATTAGAGCGTTCCTGGGAAACTTTTCATTAGCCAAAATGGCATAAAGTGTAGAAGAAATTACTACTGATTTATATGGAAAATTTTTTGACCATTAATGTCTTCAAGTACAGTATTACCATTTTCTCATCTAGATCATGTGTACCTTGCGAGTCTTTTTACCAGACTGCTCCTCGGGCAAACCAGACTCAGTATGTCCAGCCCAGTCCTGCTCACCTCCTGCCTTATGAGCCTTGTCCTGGGAGGCCTCCCTGTCACCCCTGTCAGAACCTTGGGAATCCTGTTTCCTTCTCCTACCTTTCCCTGGATCCTCATCAGTACCATCTTCATGCTCTTGGTCCCTTTGTACATTCTGTCTCCTAAGGCTACTGTGCCCTTTGTACTTTTTCTGTGGTAATTCCTGTGATGCCAGTAGGACTTATATCATGGGCACCTCTTACTAGAAAACTCTGTTGGATCTCTTTCTGCACACAGTTAGCCATGCAAACTCAAGGCTAAGAACACAGAACTCCTAAGACTGCCAAGCCTGCCCAAGTCATCTGAAACTACTGGAAGTTCAGAGATTTCCCAGAACTACCTTCAGGTTCAATGAGTTGATAGAAGGACTCAAAAGCTTCCTAAAAGCTATTATACTGTACTTTCAATCATGTTTGTTCAAAGGCGCAACTTAGAAGAGGGGCCAGAGGTGTTCCAAATACAAAATTCCCGTGTCTTCAGTGACTTGTTACCTCCTGGCATCCTGTGTGACAATAGGTGCATGGATATTGACAACCCAGGAAATTGGCCAGAGCCTCAGTATTTTTATTGAGCCTTCATTACATAAGCATGATTGATTTGAGTCATTACCAGTGGGACTCAGTCTCTAGCCCTTTTTTCCTTTCCAGAGGTCCAGCTGATACCTCGTGGCTCAAAGCCTCAGCTTCCTAATTATATGGTTGGTTTTTCTGATATGGCCAGATCTTACCCTGAGTCATCTCTTCAGTATAAACTAGGGGCCCACGATGAGTTATGTGTTGTCATAAAGTATCAGGTGCATTCCTAGGCACCCACTATGAATGACAAAGACAGGTCTGTTGCTCTGGAACTAAACAGCATTGAGAGGTTACTTCCTTGGAGCTGGGACAAAGACCAAACTTCTTTTAGGGGAAAGTTAATTTTGCATTACACGCTTTCTGTCTTCTATCAATAGGGCTCCATTAGGTGCCCTTTCCTAGTGTTGTTACAGCAATGTCCTCACTTAGTGGAAACCAAACATACAGCATTCTTACTAGTCTGTCCGGCCGCATCCAGTATGGAATTGTAGTGGTGTCTCCATTCCAGACCTCTGTCCCCTCACCTAGCTTCTCCTGGGTCTCCCTTTCAAGGTGTCAACAGTCCAAGGCCCAGGGAAAAAAAAGAAATTGCAGTCCTGAGATTCAGAGGTAGTAAAACATCACAGACACAGACTCTGTTTTCGTCTTCATTTTTTTCACTGAAATGCTGATTTTGTTTTTTCTGTGTTGTCATTACTAACAGGTCTTTTTGTGTATTGGGTTTCTTTCAGGTGACAAGGGAAAACCCAAGACTACAGAACTTTCCCCTTGTGCACCAGCCCTGTCTGAGGGGGCCTTGTTCCAGGAACTAAGACAGGGAGACCCAGGGAATTTCCAGCTGGGCCAAACCAAGGATCAGAGTGGGCCATTAGAAATGCAGGAAGGACACTTGAGATCAGGGTTGGAACCCCAGAGGGAGAAGCTCCCTGAGAAAACAAGCCCTGAACCTGATGGTATATGTTCGCAAATTGCACAGGAGCTGATCCACTCAGGAGGTGCTGTCCATGACCATGACTCGTGTGGATCAGGTAAAGATCCCATGATTCAGGAGGAGGAAAATACCTTTAAGTGCAACGAATGCGGGAAAACTTTTAACAAGAAGCACCTTCTTGCTGGACATGAAAAGATTCACTCTGGAGTGAAGCCCTATGAATGCACTGAGTGTGGGAAAACCTTTATTAAGAGCACACACCTCCTCCAGCACCACATGATCCACACGGGGGAGAGGCCCTACGAGTGCATGGAGTGTGGGAAGGCCTTCAACCGCAAGTCATACCTTACACAGCACCAGCGGATTCACAGTGGAGAGAAGCCTTATAAGTGCAACGAATGTGGGAAGGCCTTCACCCACCGCTCCAATTTCGTCTTGCATAAGAGGAGGCACACTGGAGAGAAATCCTTTGTGTGCAAAGAATGTGGGCAAGTCTTTCGACACAGGCCAGGATTCCTTCGACATCACATCATCCACAGTGGTGAGAATCCTTATGAATGCTTCGAGTGTGGCAAGGTCTTCAAACACAAGTCATACCTCGTGTGGCACCAGCAGACTCACACTGGGGAGAAGCCCTATGAGTGCAGTGAGTGTGGGAAAGCCTTCTGTGAGAGTGCAGCCCTCATTCACCACTACGTCATCCACACTGGGGAGAAGCCCTTTGAGTGCCTAGAGTGTGGGAAGGCCTTCAACCACAGGTCATACCTCAAGAGGCATCAGAGGATTCACACTGGGGAGAAGCCTTTTGTGTGCACTGAATGTGGAAGGGCCTTCACCCACTGCTCTACTTTCATCTTGCATAAAAGGGCCCACACTGGAGAAAAACCTTTTGAGTGCAAAGAATGTGGGAAGGCCTTTAGCACTAGGAAAGACCTCATTCGACACTTCAGCATCCACACTGGAGAGAAGCCCTTCGAGTGCTCAGAGTGTGGGAAGGCCTTCAACCGCCGGTCTGGGCTCACGAGGCACCAGCGGATTCACAGTGGAGAGAAGCCCTATGAATGCATGGAGTGTGGGAAATCCTTTTGCTGGAGCACAAACCTCATTCGACATGCTATTATCCACACTGGAGAGAAGCCCTATAAGTGTAGTGAGTGTGGAAAAGCCTTCAGTCGCAGCTCATCCCTCACTCAGCATCAGAGGATTCATAATGGGAGAAACCCTGTCAGTGTAACAGAAGTGGGAAGACCCTTCACGAGTGGGCAGTCCTCAGTCACCCTCCGAGAACTCCTTTTGGGGAAAGACTTCTTGAATGTAACCACTGAGGAAAACCTTTTGCCAGATAAAACATCTACCATGGCATCTGATCGGACACACCAAAGAGAAACCCCCCAAGTATCTACACTGTGAGAAAATCTTCCATCCCAGACCATCAGTAATCACGTAGAGACGCATTTTAGAGATTGACTCAGCCCAGAGCCTTATTCTGCATCTGAGAATTCATCCGTGAGGGAGAGAGCAGTGTTTATTGTGCATGAAGTAAAACCTTCACCTACATGTTTCTCCTTAGTTTACACTGCAGTGTTATCTCAGGAATTTTTATAAAAAGAAGGTGGAGATGTAGAAGAGCAAATGAAATGAAAAACTTTGGAGACTTCTCTGTCCAGCTTACAGCACTTTGTCATGGATTCCTTAGTTTACTTGGGGCCAGGGAGATGTTTCAGAGGCAGTGGACCTTGACCCTGTATGTGTAATGTATATACATTCATTGCTGTCCAATGTCAGGAGGGTTAGACAGTTGAGGACAAGTTATTAAAGTGATAAATATACACATAACACATTTTATTGTACCAGTTAAGACTCTAAAGCTTACATTTTTAGAAAACTGTTATTTGGTGTTAAACACCAAACAGACTTTTTCAGACTTGTTCTTGATCCAGTCTATTTACTTAATTTCTGTAGCTATATGGTAAACCTCAAAATTGGGTAAAGTGATTCCTCTTTATTCTTACTTAAATTGATTTAGTTTTGCTAATTCCTTTGACATTTCATATGAATCTTAGGATGCAAAGAAATCTTGCATTTTTATAGGAATTGATTGAAATCTGTAGATATGTTTGTTGAAAAGCAGCATCATGAACACCGTACATGGTATGCTAAGTAATTCTTGATATTTCACTACTGTTTTATAATTTTCAACTTAACAGGTTCTGTACATTTTTGTTAAGAGTTGTATCTAGGGTTTTGTTTTTTTTTTTTTTGAATGATCATAAATGGCATTGATATCTACAGTTTCATTTTTCCATATGATCTTTAGTAGTATGCAGAAAGATAATTGTTTTTGGAGTGATAACTTTGGTGTCCTGCAACCATGGTGACATTTGTAGACATTTCTTTGGGTAGAATCCTCAGGCTTTTCTGTAAAGACATGTCTGCTGCATAGTCTTTTTCCTCCTTCCCATCTGTATATCTGTTACTTTACCTCACTGCACTAGTTGGACTTCCAACGTGATGTTGAATAGTAGTAAGAAAGGATGCCCTTGACTGATTCCTCATATTAAGAGGAAAATGTTCAGGTTTTCATCAAGTGTGATGTTAGTTGAAGGTTTTTTGTCTTGTTTTTTAAGTTTTCTTATCAAGTTTAGAAAATTTCCATCTATTCTTAATTTGCTGAGTTTTTTTTGTTATGAATGAGTGTTAGAGTTTTTCAAATGCTTTGCCTCCATCAGTTGATGTGATCATCTGATTTTTCTTCTATAGCCTGTTGATATAATGTATTACATTGACTAGTTTTGAATATTGAACCAGCCTTGCATCCTTGGAATAAATCCCACTTGGTTGCAGAGTATAAATTTTTTTTATATATATAATATATATTAAAACATTCCATTTGACTGTATTTTGTTGAGGTTTTCCTCTAATTTCTTTTTTTTTTTTTTTTTACCATTTTAACCATTTTAATTGTACAATTCAGTGGCGATTTCCTCTAATTTCTTGAATTCAGAATAATTTTGATGTTGGAGATATTGGATAGTTTGAAGTTTGTCCTTTTCAAGGAATTGTTCCATTTCATCTAAATTTTCTAATTAGTTTATAGACTTATTTCCTTATTACTCTTTTAATGGGAGCAGGATCTATACTTCTATCCCATTTGATTCCTGATTTTGGAAATATGTCCACTCTCTTCCTATCTTTGTCCATCTTCTTAGGCATTTATCAATTCTGATCATATTGGAGAATCAGCACTTTATTTCATTGATTTTTCTCTTGCTATTCATAATTTCACTAATTTCCGTTCTCATCTTTATATCTTCTACTTTGGTTGTATTTTGCTCTTTCTTTTTTCTTTTCTAATGTAAGCATTTAGTACTATAAAGTTTTCTCACAGCATTGTGACAGCTTCATCCCATAAGTTTTCATTACAGTTTCTTCAGCTCTAATGTTTCTCAATTTCTTTATAGAGACTTTAATGGGTTCATGGATTATTATTTAGGTTTCTAGTGTTTGGAGTATTTTTGTTATCTTTTGTTACTGATTTCTAGTTTGGTCTGTTTAAATTTATTGAAGTGTTTATGACCCAAGATACAGTCTATTTTATTGAATGTTCTAAAAGGCCTCCTGAAAAGAATGTTGTTCTGCTGTCATTGGGTGGAGTTTCTATAAATGTCCGCACAATCCTCTTGGTTGGTAGTAGTATTCAAATTTTCTATATCCTTACTGACTTTCTGTTTAGTATTTCTGTCAATTCCAGAGAGAGAGATGATGAAGTCCTGATGTAGAACTGTCCTGAAGTATAACTGTCTGTTCATCTGTTAAATTCTGTCGTTTTTCTGGGGTGCCTTGGTGGCTCAGTTGTTTAAGCATCTGCCTTCAGCTCAGGTCGTGATCCCAGGGTCATGGAATGGAGCCCCACATCGGGCCCCCTGCTCAGCAGGGAGCCTGCTTGTCCCTCTCCCTCTTCCCTGTGCCTGCCACTCTCTTTGTGTGCTCTCTTGCTCTCTCAAATAAATAAATAAAATCTTAAAAAAAAATTAATCTATCATTTTCTGCTTCAGGTATTTTATTTTTTTTTTAAAGATTTTATTTATTTATTTGAGAGACAGAATGAGAGAGAGAGAGCACGAGATGGAAGAGGGTCAGAGGGAGAAGCAGACTCCCTGCTGAGCAGGGAGTCTGATGCGGGACTCGATCCTGGGACTCCAGGATCATGACCTGAGCCGAAAGCAGTCGCTTAACCAACTGAGCCACCCAGGTGCCCCTGCTTCAGGTATTTTAAAGCTCTGTTGTTTGGTGCATTCCCATTTAGTATTGGTATATTATCTTGGTGTGTTGACCCTTTCATTATGTGATGTCCCTTTTTGTCCCTGTTCATTTTCTCACCTTTGAAGCATACTTTGAGTGATATTAACATAGTCCCTACTGCATTTTTTTTAAAGATTTTATTTATTTATTTGAGAGAGAACACAAGCCGGGTAAAGGACAGAGGGAGAAGCAGACTCCCTGCTGAACAGGGAGCCTGACGTGGGACTCGATCTTGGACTCTGGGATCATGACCTGAGCTGAAGGCAGACGCTTAATAACCGACTGAGCCACCCAGGCGCCCCCCCCCACTGCATGTTTTGATTAATGTTTGCATGGTTTATATTTTTCCATAATTTTATTTTCAACTTTATCTGTATCATTACATTTGAAGCAAGTTTCTTGAAACAGCATATAGTTGGGTCTTAACTTTTTTATCCATTCTTCTACTTTTTATGTTTTAATTGGTAGATTTATATCACTTAGATTGAAAATAATTATTGGTATGTTAGGGCTTAAGTGTACTGTTTTTTAATTTGTTTTGTGTGTTCCCTTTATAGCATTCATCTTGTTTTCTGGTTTTTGTTATGTTGCTTTTCTGTTTTGTGTTTTTTGTTTGTTTGTTTTTCCCTCCTGTGGGTTACTTCAGCATTTTTTAGAATTCCTAGTATATCTATAACATTTTTGAGTGTTGTCTTAATTTCTGTGTCTAGGTATTATACATACATAAGTTATCACAGTCTAGTATTATCAGCATTTTAGCACTTTGATGTATAGAAACCTTAATTCCATGAGGTTCCTTTACATTTTCTGGGTTAAATATAATTCTAAGTATTTTCTCTTTATACACTGAGCACCAATTCGGATGTTACAATTTGTGCCTGGGCTGTGAAAACATTTTTTACAAAACTCACGAAAAGTATGCTGTTTACCTGTTACCCATTGCATTGTTCTTTCTCCCTGCTCCCTCCTTCCTCCCTTCTTTCTCCCCTCTTGAAGTCCTAGGCCTTCTGTTAACATGTCCCTTCAGTTTGGCAAATTTACTGTAGCCTTTTTTCTGGGGTGGGTCTGCTGTTGACAAAGGACTTTGTTTTCCTTCATCTAAAAGATTTTCTATGTCCCTTTCATTCCTGACAGATGTTTTTGTGGGAGAGAAGACTTTGGGTTTACAGTTCTTTTAGTACAAGAAGAACATGTTACTTCCCTGTGTTCTCCGTGGTTTCAGATGAAAAACTTTACTGTGCTGCATCCTTTCTGTCAAGTGCTTTTAAAGTGTTTTTGTCTATAGAATTCATCAGTTTGCTTACGATGTGTCCTGGCATTGAATTTTTGGTTTTCCTGTTTAAATTTGTTTACCTTTTTAAATCTGAAGATACAGGTCCTTTGCCAAATTTGGGGGATTTTCAACAATTATGTCTTCAAATAGCTTTTCAGCCCTACTCTTTCCTTTCTTTCAGGGACTCGAATTAAATGAGTTCTCAGATTTTTTGTTTATCCAGTCTGTTTTCTCTCTTTTACTCAGATTGATCAATTTCCATTGATTTTTTTTTTAAGATTTTATTTATTTATTAGCACAAGCAGGGGGAGCAGGAGAGGGAGAAGCAGGCTCCCCATTGAGCAGGGAGCCCAAAGTGGGCCTTGATCCCAGAACCCCAGAATCATGACCTGGGCCACCCAGGCACCCCTCCCTTGATCTTTCTTTGAGCTCACTGATTCTCTTTTCTCTGATTTCCTCTCCTGCTGAGCTTATTCACCGAGTTTTCATTTTGGCTGCTGCTTTTTTTTTTTGTTTTTTGTTTAATTTCTCGTTTGTTTTTTTTACATTTTCTATTTCCTTGCCTAAGTTATAACACCAAAGAAGGACTCTTAGAAAACAGGCAAAACGATGTAGTCCAAAGTCAGGATTCTCTGGTGGTTTATCTTGATGCTGGAATAGAAATCCTAAAGTATCTGGAGAAATGGAAGTTCTTTTGTCCACAAATATTTCTAAAAATGGGTCTTAAAACTGAAGGTGATCTGCAGATTACTCAGGGTTCTAGTCTTCAGGGGAGATTTGTGTGTAAAATTCCCTAGCTCTCTAAGCCTTGTTAGAGCCCCAGAGGAGAAGGGGTCACTTCAGGGATCACTCTTCTGTGGCTGGACACATACCCCAACCCCCAGTTTGTCTAGGACCTCTTTCCTGTATACCCTCCCTGCTTGGTCTTTAACTTCTCCCTCTTAATCCCCTTCTGTCCTCTTAATCTATACCGTGTTCAAGTCTCTAGTCTTGCCCCCAGGCACTTTCTACCCCACATGCCCAGTGAGCTGTGCCCTTCTCTTTTCTCTCTCAGACACACCCTGTGTCACTGTCCACTGTCTGTCCCCACCCCCTCATGACCCTTCACCCCACTGACAACTAAACAGTGGTCTCCACCACTGTCACCTGACTTAGGCAAGTCTCACAAAGTTCCCTCTTGTCCCCCCAGCTTCTGCACTGCCCCTTCTCGACACACACAGTCTGTTAGTGG
>NW_027398777.1:0-9975 GCF_003265705.2 Callorhinus ursinus | reverse complement strand
GAGGGGGAGACGAACCATGAGAGATGATGGACTCTGAAAAACAAACTGAGGGTTCTAGAGGGGAGGGGGTAGGGGGATGGGTTATCCTGGTGATGGGTATTGAGGAGGGCACGTTCTGCATGGAGCACTGGGTGTTATGAACAAACAATGAATCATGGAACACTGCACCAAAAACTAATGATGTAACATATGGTGTTTAACATAACAATAAAAAAATTAAAAAAAGAAGATTAGCACTAATCTATATAAGTACCTGGTGAATACCAGATGCTCAATAACTGGTGGCCATTATTATTTATTTAGTGCTAGGGCTATAATATTTAAGATACTTTTGATTGCAAACAACAGAAACTGACCGGCTAAGTTAAGCAAAAAGGAACTTTGTCTGAAGGATGCTGAGATAGCTCACAAAAATCAAAGAAATAGCCAAATAACCAGGATGCAAGATGGACAGATAATAGTATCACTCCGAGGATCTAAGCAGTGGGAGGAATGGACTTTCTCCCAAGAAACCACTTTTGGAAAAGTCAGCTCCAAAGATTCCTGGAAAGCAAAACCACAGAGTTCAGACATGGCCCTTGGAAGCCTGCTCCCTTCTGAGTATCGGAGCCAGACACTGGAAAGTCCTTGGAGGCCAGACTGCCACCTCAATTAGTGTCCACTAAGGATGATGTCTTTAATGATATCCAAGTCTGGGCTTGACCTTTGCTACTGAAGGGACCTTGGACCCTCCAGTGTAGACCATGTGACTTTCAGCTGCTTTGAGTGAGGTTCTGACAAGCTGAAGCTACCCCTTTCTCCCAATACATTCAGCCATAATAAGCTGGAGGATGATTAATGGATCTTACCTTGCTGTGTATCACTTGCAACTATGGTCACCAGTTTCAGGCATGGTTGAGAAAAGATTGCAGTCTACACTTTGTGTTCATTGGTTTCTACAAGCTTCCATTATGCATACTACTCATCAATATCTATCATATACATAAATTGAACCACAGATGTTTTTGTGTCACACTTTGCATGTGTCTTGTTCCTTTAGAAACCCAATGAACAGAGAGTCCTACCAACACAATGTCCAACTTATTCAATGAGGTAGCACAGTACTTCCTAGAATACCAAGTGTGAGCACTGCATGGAGCCTGAGAGATCACCTGGTCCAGGTTCTCAGTCTTGGCTGTACATTAGAATCATATAAGACATTTAAATACTGAATGTCCAGGCCCCACTTGCAGAGATTCTGATTTAATTGGTCGGGTAGAGTCCAGGAGTCAGTATTTTAAAATAACTGCCAGGTGATTCTCGTGTAAGTAGAGATTCAGAACTCTTGATTTGATCCAAGAATTATTTCACAGACAGGAAAACTGAAGTACAGTGAGGAAGATGAAGATATGTGCTTAGGGTCACTTACCTGATTCTTTGCTGAACTGGGACTTAATTAACCCCAAGTGTCCTGATTACACATTCAATGCTCTTTCTCTTTGGATAATTGGTTGCTCTTGTCCAATGAAAAGTTGGGAGTCTTCCAGAAAGAGTTACAAGATTTGGCATGGAGTTGGGATGGGAATTTTAGGCTGAAGGAAACCAAGACTAGGGCAAGCAATCCTGGGACTCTGAAGGAGTAGGGCCATAAATGAACTTTAAATGTGAAACACACATTATAAACTGTAACACATCATACCATGTCAGTTTCTCGTGTGAATGACTATGCCAGCAAGCACCAGGTCATTGTTTTGCAAATGTGTACTGATGTAAAAGAAAAAGGCCACCACTCAATATTTGAGACAAAAACTGGCAAGAGACACCACTCAACTCAGTTTCTCCTGGGACATTCATAAAATAGGGATCATGTTGCTTTTTCTTTATGCAGCTTAACTTGTACTTGGTCCTCAGTTTAGGGATACATGCCTAGGTGGCAAAAGGTTAACAAAAAAGGTTAAAACACAAAACATATAACAGTTACATCTGGGAATGAGGGAGTATGAAATCAGGGAGTTATACACAGGGGCCTGCTTGGACTGAAGAGATATGATAGTTAGGAACAATCTCTCCAAGCAAAGCAGGCTGCTGGATTTATATAAAGTTTTGGAGGCAGGGATAATTTGGGGATTGTAATGGTTTTAGAGCTGAAATTTTTAGGCTAATATTAGCTTTGGAAGTGTGCTTACTTAGGCAGGACTGCACTAGAGTAAGTTGGCTGCTGATTGAGTCACCTTCAACAGCTATCATTGGTTGGTTTTCAGGAGTGTGTTCAGTGAAGCAAGTTATCATTTTTTTAAAAGCTTTTATTTATTTATTTCTCAGAGAAAGAGAGCACAAGTATGGAGAGCAGAAGGCGGGGAGGGAGAAGCAGGCTCCTCGCTGAACAAGGAGACTGATGCGGGACTCAATCCCAGAACCCTGGGATCATGACCTGAGCCAAAGGCAGACGCTTAACTGACTGAGCCACCCAGGCATCCCGAAGCAAGTTATCATTGATAAAAGACTGAGGCAAGTTGTCATTGATCAAACAGATTTAAAATTGGTTCTATAAAATCAGTCTTTGTCTAGATGTATAGAAGCTTCATCTTTATTCTCAGTTGGTGGTTCAAAATTATATGTTAAAGGATCTGTGTGCCCAGATTGCAAAAACAAACAAACAAACAAACAAAACAAAACAAAACAAAACCTGAACCAGATGCCTAGCATAATACTTCAAAATAGACCCAAGGTGACATGTATTATTGCAAAATTTCAGAACACCAGGAACAAGGAGAAGATTCCAAGTCATTTATAAATGATCATGAATCAGAATCACTTTTGACTTCTCAACAGCACTTGGAAGCTAGAAATCAATAAAGCAGGATCTTAAAAATTCTGAAGGAAAATTATCTTCAACCTAGAATTCTATACTCAGCCAAACTATCACCCAAGAGCAAGAGCAGAATAAGATACTTTCAAATAGGCAGAGTATGAAAAAATGTACTTCCTTGTACCCTTTCTCAACAAGATGCTCGGGGGATGTGTTTCACTAAAATGAGAGAATATACCAAGAAAGAGGAAAATATAAAATACAAGGCAGAGGAGACGCATCATAGGAGAGAGGCCAATATGATAAATGGAGGTCCCATGGTGACAGCTGTACAACAGGCATAGAGGACAATTGGTCCAGATATGTGGACTCATGATATTTCTTGAAGATTTATAAATGAGGATCCCAGCTGCCTACATTTTTTTTTAACCTACAGATGGAATGTTCCAGTGAGCTTGGCCCTGTGTCTATGTGCTCTAGGCTTGTTATAACTACGTGCTTGGCTCCCAGAATATGGCCAACAGACAGTTCATTTCAGTTTCCTGTGGGAGTTTTCATCTAACAGAGGTCATGTTGCCTTGTCCTTACAGGGCTATGTGTGTGCCTGACACTCAGTTTAGGGATACAGGCATAGATGGCAAAAAGTAAAAACAAGGAATTATTAACATAAAACAATAGAATGGTTACCTCCGTGGGCAAGTGGTTATATAATTGGGGCATAACACACACAGGCTTTTAAGGTACTGGTATTTTTTAAATAATGTCATAATGATTCTTTAAACTATAACTATGTCTTTTTTAGACTCTTCTATATATATATTTCACAATTCAAACAATCTGTATCATTTGATATAAATAAACCAGCAGTCATGCTTACTAAGGTTCTTTCTGAAGGTACATTATTTTCAATATTATAAAAGGCTCGGTGAAAACTCCAAATGGTTAAGATGAACAGTTTCACTGTTCTCTTCCTGCTGCAGCAGAAGAGATATAAAAAATAAATAAATAAATAAATAAACAGATGCCTGACTCTTTTGAAATGTAAACACAGTGGAACACTTTTTAATTTTGTTGATTACCTTGTATAATTATTAAAGGCAAAACAAATGCCCATTGACACACACACACACACACACACACACACACACACACACTTTATAGGACTTCCTAATAATTGTTATATTGGGGGAGGAAACAGGATTTCTTACTTCACCATGAAATGATACCTGGAACCTCCCTTTTTGTAGTTGACACAAAATGGGAACAGGAAGAGGAGAAGTGTATACTCAGTCTAAGTGTGTGTGAGAGGGTAAGAGACTGTGCCGCAAAGGAGTAGTGGCCTTTGACAATGACCTCACCCAGGAGTAGGACTATGGTCAAAGGATGTCTGGCACACACCAGTCAGATCAGCTGCTCTTCTACAGGGGAAGGACTAAATAAGATAAAGGGAAGAAAGGCCAATAGCAGTCACTCCAACATTCAGCCATCTTGGAGAATACAGTGAATCCCCTTTATGGAAACGAGTAGGGAGAATCAGCTCCCTGTCCTGTCCACAGTGAGAAATACATCAGATGTAGAAGGGAGGAGCTGCATCAGTCAGGATTCAACCAAAGAAGCAGATCCAGCTACACTGACCTTTAGAGAGTAAGCAGGACTACTGTTTCACTCCTGTCTTCCAAACCTCACTCAGATTTTTCTTGTGGCCAACTCTAGCCCAAAACCTACATTCTAGGAAATGCACTTCTGACATAGCCAACTTAACACAGCATGAAATCACAGTCCACGCTTTAAGGATTTGACATCCACATACATCTCTCTCCTTTTTTCTCAATCATAAACACATCAACACATTTTATTTATAACGTCTAACTTTTAACAAAGTTTTTCTATATACAATTGCATTTGACCTTGCACTTACTCCCAACATACTATTACTAATAAAAATAAGATACCATTAATGGGATGCCTTGTAAATACCTCAAGCCATGCCATTTTAACCTTTACAACAAGTCTATTAGCTATGTATGGTTTTCTTTTTTTTTTTTTAAGATTTTATTTATTTATTTGAGAGAGAGAGAATGAGAGACAGAGCACAAGAGGGAAGAGGGTCAGAGGGAGAAGCAGACTCCCCGCTGAGCAGGGAGCCCGATATGGGACTCGATCCCGGGACTCCAGGATCATGACCTGAGCCGAAGGCAGTCGCTTAACCAACTGAGCCACCCAGGCGCCCCAGCTATGTATGGTTTTCTACCAGATTCAGATAAGGAAATTGGAGCTTGGGGGATACACACGTCTTTATACTGAACTTTCAAATACAGGTTATAGCAAAATCATGCTTCTACCTAACAGGAGGCAACTCTGTTCTTCTGACCACCAATAACACACCAACCTTTCCTCATAAGAGGAGCCAGCATTCTTTTTATCTAACTTTAGGTTATGTGAATTCCCTTCTAACTGTGTCATATCTTCCCTTTAATATCTGAAGATATAAAGTTAATTACTATTAATACATCTTAACTTGATAGGAGGATGGGGAGGAAAGATGGGTTAATATATACAAAATACATTCATATCAATATAAGAAAAACACTCATAACTACTTGCATCTTCATTTCTGAATGTGGTTATATAG
Source organism: Callorhinus ursinus (assembly GCF_003265705.2). NCBI lineage: Eukaryota > Metazoa > Chordata > Mammalia > Carnivora > Otariidae > Callorhinus > Callorhinus ursinus. The sequence goes on along the minus strand of NW_027398777.1, from coordinate 4,555 downwards.
TTACAGCTGGTAATTTATAACTTACCTTCTTCCACTATTAGTTTTACTTTCCTTTTGTTCCTTAGCAAGCACCTCAAATACTCATTCTTCTTTGCCCGGTGGAGTGACCCTACCCTTTATGTCTCAATAATTTGGGTCATTGGGTTGTTGTAGTTCTTCTGTTTAATACAGGATATGGGTGTATTAGCAGGCACTCCAGAAGATTACCTGCATTCCATTAACCCGTCTTTATACCCCTGTGTAATATCCCATTCCCCCTTGTTAGTCGGGATGAATCACTCCAGTTGACCCTCTTTCTTTGTCTGTTGATTCACTGGCATGAAGAGCCCAGAGTGTCAAGGTGGCAGTCCTGACTTCCAGTTTAAGGAACCATAGTTGTGTCCTTTGGCAGAATATTCCTCCCTTGGCAACAGAGCTCAAAGTAATGGGGCTGGGAAGCAAAAATTTTGCTAGTGACTCAGTAGGAGTAACAGAAAAGCCATTCTCCTTTCTACCCTCTGATTCCTGTCCCCATAAATCCTGCTATAGGTGAAAATATGTTCTTTTGTGATTTAAATCATATAACACATCCTGGAGAGCATTGTCTCCATCCTGCAAGGTGTTGTCACCTAGCTAGAGTGGTGACCAAACCTTCAAATGACTATTCCAGTTGATTTTTCCTACTAGGATAGTCCTCACTCTCTAGATCAGGAACCAATGGAGGAGGTTCTTCCAGCTTCTAACTATGTTTATTCCAATTACATATTCTTAAAATACCTACAGGGTGGTCTTGATGGACCCACTGTGATTACCTATCTCCATAAGCCCCTACTCTGATTCATGAACCACAGGGGCATTTGAAATCTTCATCAACTAGTGTCAGTGTCCACTAATCCCTAAAAAGTCTGACTATTTCCCTTTCCCACTGCATAGTCTCCCTGATAAATGGCCTTTGGCCCTTTTGGGGAATACTGAGAGGAAATTTAAAGTACAAAATTTTGGTGTTGTAATAGGGTCTTTCCTCAAAGGAAACCTGGCCTCTCCTTTCCGGAGGTTCTGGGCCTGTGAATTGACTCAAGTCTGAGAATTGGTTGAAGGGCTGGAGCTCTCCACCCTGGTAATTAAGTTAGACTTCTATTACCATACTTAAAGCTTTCCACTTACAGCAATCAAGCAAAAATATAGTAGGCTGCTCCTCTATCTTCCTTTTAGAACCACCATGATCAACACCAAAGATTTCTGCTGGTCAGACCATTCTGATTACTGCTTCAGCTCTGTTGCCCACAAGATAATCATGTCCATTTTGCCACTGGTCATTAGGTGACATCACCCCTTATACCCCCTTCACCCAGGGATCCATTATCCCCACTGGATTCAGGGAGCCCAGTTTGAAGGCAGTATTTCCCATGTCTATTCCTGGGCTTTAGAGTATAGTTACTATAGAGCTCTTCCACAATTCTGGGTTTCCCCTTGTGAATATATTTCTTAAACCCTTAATGAAATATGTATCCCCTAGGTGGACATGTACTTAGGGAATGGGGGAGTGGGTCTTAAATAAAAATTCATTCTAGCATTCTACTTTCTTTAAGACTTTGGATGGCTTCCTTTATAGTGGACAAAAGAACAGCTGGCATTTGAACTTGATTTAGTATAGGCCATCAGGGGATGCAGGTAATTCTGCCTAATCCAACATTACATTTCTCTCATTCTGATCTAATACATTTAAGTACCATTTGTACATATATTCTTCAGATTTCTATCTATATAAATTGGAAGAAAATAATGCAATTCTTTTCAGCACATGTGGCACCTCTTCATAGGTAACAATTCATACACCACCCTCTGGAGCTAGTCTGAATTTTTTTTCGGTTTTATTTTATTTTTTTATTTTTTTATTTGTTATTGTTATGTTAATCACCTAAATTACATCATTAGTTTTGGATGTAGTGTTCCATGATTCATTCTCTGTGCATAACACCCAGTGCTCCACGCAGAATGTGCCCTCTTTAATACCCATCACCAGGCTAACCCATCCCCCCACCCCCTCCCCTCCAGAAACCTCAGTTTGTATTTCAGAGTCCATCATCTCTCATGGTTCGTCTCCCACTCCGACTTACTCCCATTCATTCTTCCCCTCCTGCTATCTTCTTCTTCTTCTTCTTTTTTACTTAACATATATTGCATTATTTGTTACAGAAGTACAGATCTATGATTCAATAGTCTTGCACAATTCACAGCGCTCACCATAGCACATACCCTTCCCAATGTCTATCACCCAGCCACCCCATCCCTCCCACCCCCCATCATTCCAGCAATGCTCAGTTTGTTTCCTGAGATTAAGAATTCCTCATATTAGTGAGGTCATATGATACATGTCTTTCTCTGATTGACTTATTTCACTCAGCATAACACCCTCCACTTCCATCCACGTCGTTGCAAATGGCAAGATCTCATTCTTTTGATGGCTGCATAATATTCCATTGAGTATATATACTACATCTTCTTTATCCATTCATCTGTTGATGGACATCTTGGCTCTTTCAACAGTTTGGCTATTGTGGACATTGCTGCTATAAACATCGGGGTGCACGTACCCCTTTGGATCCCTACATTTGTATCTTTGTGGTGAATACCCAGTAGTGCAATTGCTGGATCATATGGTAGCTCTATTTTCAACTGTTTGAGGAACCTCCATACTGTTTTCCAGAGTGGTTGCACCAGCTTCCACTCCCAGCAACAGTGTAGAAGGGTTCCCATATCTCCGCATCCCCGCCAACATCTGTCGTTTCCTGACTTCTTAATTTTAGGCATTCTGACTGGTGGGAGGTAGTATCTCATTGAGGTTTTGATTTGGATTTGCCTGATGCCAAGCGATGCTGAGCACTTTTTCATGTGTCTCTTGGCCATTTGGATGTCTTCTTTGGAAAAATGTCTGTTCATGTCTTCTGCCCATTTCTTGATTGCATTATTTGTTCTTTGGGTGTTGAGTTTGATAAGTTCTTTACAGATTTTGGATACTAGCCCTTTATCTGATATGTCATTTGCAAATATTTTCTCCCATTCTGTCGGTTGTCTTTTGGTTTTGTGGACTATTTCTTTTGCTGTGCAAAAGCTTTTTATCTTCATGAGATCCCAATAGTTCCTTTTTGCCCTTGCTTCCCTTGCATTTGGCGATGTTTCCAGGAAGAAGTTGCTGCGGCTGAGGTCGAAGAGGTTGCTGCCTGGGTTCTCCTTTAGGATGTTGATGGACTCCTGTCTCACGTTTAGGTCTTTCAACCATTTGGAGTCTATTTTTGTGTGTGGTGTAAGGAAATGGTCTAGTTTCATTCTTCTGCATGTGGCTGTCCAATTTTCCCAACAAGATTTGTTGAAGAGACTGTCAATTTGCCATTGGACATTCTTTCCTGCTTTGTCAAAGATGAGTTGACCATAGAGTTGAGGGTCCATTTCTGGGCTCTCGATTCTGTTCCATTGATCTATGTGTCTGTTTTTGTGCCAGTACCATACTGTCTTGATGATGACAGCTTTGTAATAGAGCTGGAAGTCCGGAATTGTGATGCTGCCAGATTTGCTTTTCTTTTTCAGTTCACTAAGTACAGATCCTTTGCCTCTTTGGTTAAATTTATTCCTAGGTATCTTATGGTTTTGGGTGCAATTGTAAATGGGATTGACTCCTTGATTTGTCTCTCTTCTGTCTTGTTGTTGGTGTATAGGAAGGCCACTGATTTCTGTGCATTGATTTTATATCCTGCTACTTGACTGAATTCCTGTATGAGTTCTAGCAGTTTCGGGGTGGAGTCTTTTGGGTTTCCCACATACAGTATAATATCATCTGCAAAGAGTGAGAGTTTGACTTGCTCTTTGCTGATTTGGATGCCTTTGATTTCTTTTTGTTGTCTGATAGCTCTGGCTAGGACTTCTAATACTATGTTGAATAGCAGTGGTGAGAGTGGACATCCCTGCTGCGTTCCTGACCTTAGGGGAAAAGCTCTCAGTCTTTCCCCATTGAGAATGATATTCGCTGTAGGTTTTTCATGGATGGCTTTTATGATATTGAGGTATGTACCCTCTATCCCTATACTGTGAAGAGTTTTGATCAAGAAAGGATACTGTACTTTGTCAAATGTTTTTTCTGCATCTATTGAGAGGATCATATGATTCTTGTTCTTTCTTTTTTTAATGTATTGTATGACGTTGATTGATTTGTGGATGTTGAACCAACCTTGCAGCCCAGGGATAAATCCCACTTGGTCATGGTGAATAATCCTTTTAATGTACTTTTGGATCCTATTGGCTAGTATTTTGGTGAGAATTTTTGCATCCATGTTCATCAAGGATATTGGTCTGTAATTCTCCTTTCTGATGGAGTCTTTGTCTGGTTTTGGGATCAAGGTAATGCTGGCCTCATAAAATGAATTTGGAAGTTTTCCTTCCATTTCTATTTTTGAAACAGTTTCAGGAGAATAGGTATTAATTCTTCTTGAAATGTCTGGTAGAATTCCCCTGGGAAGCCATCTGGCCCTGGGCTTTTGTTTGTTGGGAGATTTTTGATAACTGCTTCAATTTCCTTAGCAGT
>NW_027398776.1:0-9933 GCF_003265705.2 Callorhinus ursinus | reverse complement strand
CTGAAAAAAATTCTTCACCCTTAGCATTCTTAACAGTCTTGGCTAACAAAGCACTCTTAATGGCTAGCAAGAGTGTGAACAACTTTTATGGAGGACAGTTTGTGAAAATGCCCTGACAGCCTTTTTTTGTAATGGGAGTAACTTTAACCATAGGTTCTAATGATCCATGAAAACAAATATCTGAAAACATGAAAAATGTACACAAGATTGATCTACCAAGATGACCATCACTGTGCTGTGCTGCTTAAAAGTCTACCCAAAAAGCACGGAAGACTTTAGTTCCAGTGACGAGACCCGGTCCCGGGGGTCGGACACCCACACGCTGTCGCTGACAGTAGTAAGGCGGAGGGAGGGCCTTCCGAGAGTCACAGGGAGGAGCGGCAGCACCTGTCCCCGCCCCGACCAGCACCCAGGGTCCCCTCGCTCCAGTCACCATCCACACCACCACACCACATCCCCACAACAGGAGACTCGTCATTTGAGGGGCTCACACAAAAGCTCCTCTCAGCTGTGAGGTAGCGGGCCTAAAACAGAGTTAATAGGTTTCCTCAGAAAAATTCCTTTTTTCTCATTCTCTGCATAAGATCACTTCTTTTAAAACAGTCAACTAGAAAATGAATATTTATATAAAATGCAATTAAAATTCAAAATGCCACTTAAATATATTATAATATAGTATACAAAATGAGATTTTTAGTCTTTTTCATTAAGTTCTTTCAGCGATTGTGCTGCATTTTAGCAAAAGTCACAATCTTATCAAGTTTAATGCTAGAAAAGTAGTACAAAGAGTCTGAAAGATAATGAACATAAGCAACATCACGTTTAGTAACCTCCACTTCAGAGATGGAGCCTTTGAACTGGCAAGCAATTTATTCCATTTCCAAAGCAATTTTCCTATCGTACTGAAAATTTTACCTCAGTATTTAAAAACAATAAGATGATGAATAATGGATTTTTTCAGAGACAGGATAAGCAGAAAATCCTAAGTGTCTGTGTTGCCTAGTGTCATACACACTTCATTGGTTTGTCACTCAAGAAAAATCAACGTTTCCAGCAATTAAGTATAATTCTGGAAACATATTTTTAAAAGAGTAAAAACAATGTGAACAAAGACAGAACAGATGATACCAAACCCAAGAGTACTGCCACACTTAGAAACGGAGACAACTCTCTTAGCTGCTGCCAAAGGGTTAGAAAACTTGGGAACCTTCAACAAAAAACACTCAAGTACTAGAAGGTGCGTAATTTACATGTATCTAAGTAAAAGTAGGTCAATACAATAACTAGCTTAAACTCACATTAAGTATCTAACAGCCTTATTGTTTCCATTTTGAGGAGAAGCATTGCTGAGAAGCCAATTGACAGTAAAGGGAGAAACCATTTAAAATATGCCTAATGCTTAAACCTTCTTTAAGAAAAATAAACACTGCCCTCTTTGCCTACATGTTAATAGAGTAGAAAAACAAAGCAACAAAGTACTATAAAGAAATGTGTATGTTTCCTTCATCAAACACAGCTTCCAAGTTCAAGCGTGTCACTGATGAGTCACTAATAAGCAGCAAAACTGTATACTGGGAAACTGGGACTCTTCCCTTCCTACAGTAGCAGAGGAGTTAAACAGCAGAATAGTTGTGAAAAAAAAAAAAAAAAAAGGAAAGGAACATTGCCTGAAAGGCACGCCTTGACCTCAGCAATAAAAACAAGCAAGACGCGCAAGGGCCAGTCAGTGCCCACGCCCGGAGATGCCCCCCATGTGGACTATGGACACAGTAACCTCGGAGCCACCGACTCCTCTTCCACGGCGTTCTGTAAAAAACCTCAATACCAATTTCTTAACATAAGAAATTACACCAACGCTATACATGAATCGAAACAAGCTTCTAAATTAGAGTAATGAGACAATATCTAGTATTATGTAAACGGCAATCCAGAAATTAAAAACATAAGTGGGCCGGTTAGCTCAGGACACATGACCCAGTTATACCCAAAACTGTGATGTTCACAATCACCAAATCTATCTTCATGCTAATACTGTCAGCTGTAGAAACTACAGTGAAAAAGACCTGTGCTGGCAGGTTTAAAGAATTTCATGAACTCGAGTGAACTACAGATCCTTAAAAATATGTCTCTGATTCCAAGGAGTCCTGGGCCTGAGCACTTTGATAAACACTATCTTAAGAATCATTTGGTAGCGGCACCTGGGCGGCTCAGTCACTAGCGTCTGCCTTCGGCTCAGGTCGTGATCCCAGGGTCCTGGGATCGAGTCCCACACTGGACTCCCAGGGAGTCCGCTTCTCCCTCTGCCCCTCCCCCTGCTTGTGCTCTCTCTTTCTCTCACTCTCTGTCAAATAAATAAATAAATCTTAAAAAAAAACAAAGGAAGAATCATTTGGTACTTGAAAAAACCTTTTCAGCTGTGAAAACACAAAACGGAAGTTTCATCTTTATAACTAGAGTAAAGGCATTTTTTTAGATCATCATAATTGTAAAATTTTTAAAGATTCAGAGGAAATCGTGTATAGACACTCATTCTGAGTGTCTCTAAAAAAAACTGTGTTGCCTCTATTAAGAAACACACTAATATTTTAGAGATAATCAGACAATAGCCATCTGTTCTCAGCATGACTCTCTTCTCAAACACTAAAGTTTAACCATTATAATATTGCAAATGACTCTAGACAGGGCCAAAAGCCACACTGCAACATGAAGCAAAGAATAGGTACTAATAGACATGGATAAACACAATGATGTCCAGTGTCAGTCATTCTTTTTTCAAATGTGAAGATAATTTGAATGACACGGGTACCATTTAAAAGACAGAAATGAAAAATATCAAATTAACAAATACCTTACTTTTACCCACCTATACATACTACAAGAAAAAAATCAATGCCTCACATTAGTTCACAGAAAATGATCTTAACAAGTAATTGCACTCTTACTGAACTATTAAATACTATGCGTGGGACACAGCATTTCATTCACCTAGTAACTTCCAAAAAAGAAAAAAAAAACTTCCGGCCAACGAACATGATTAAGTGCACCTGGGTTTGGCACAGAACCTGAACCCTTAGCATTTGGGACAGGCCGTGCTTCTCCACTCAGGTGTGGGCTTCGTGTCTGCACGTTCACGGTCCCCACCGGAACCACGCCGAGGCTCGGACAGCAGCAGTGTCTGTGGGATGAGGGCCCCGCCCGCCCGGCTCCCGTGAGAGCGCCGCAGCCGCACGCCGGCCCCCACCTCCGAGGGCGTCGATGGCCAAGGCAGCCCAGGACTGGGGCGGAGCTGGGGGTGACCCCGCCCGGCCCCGACGCGGGGTCCCGGGGCCTCTCCCAAGGGTGGACGCCCCCCCAGAGTGCAGGCGCGCGGGAGTGGGAGCACTGTGCGCGGCCTGCGAGCTGGGACACACCCGCCGCCGGGGGCCGGGGGGCCCGGACGGGGCGCGGGGGGAGGGAGGTCGGCGCCGTCGTTACCTGCTGGGCCGTTCGGCCTCCGGCCCAGGCCCGGCCGCGCTGTAGTCGGCCGCGCGTTTGCGGTTGGCCACGGCGGCCGCGCTGCGCACCGGGTACAGAGGGATCCGCTCCGCCATGTTCCGGCCGCCACCTTCCCGCCCCTCTTCGATTCGCTGCCTTTCCCCGCCCTCTCCGCTCAGCTCCAACCCGGCTGAGGCGCCGCCCGCGCGCCAGTGCCCGCCCCGCGAGCGCCGGAGCCCGAGACCTTCACAGAGCGTCGGAGCCTGATGACGACAGCTTGCGGCGAAGGTAGGGCACAAAAGGCGGCGGCGCTAAGAGGCTCCCTCCCGCGTCCGGGCCCGATGACGTCACCGCCGCGGCGCGGGCGCAAGCGGAGACGGCGAGGCTCCGAGGCTCCGCCTCCCGCGCGCCCGGGCCGGATGGCGTCACCGCGGCGCGCGGAGGCGGTGTGTCCCGGCGGCCCCGCCCCCGGGCTCTGGGCGCTGGGGGCTGGGCGCGTGCGCGTGCGCGTGGGCGCGCGCCGGAGGCCGGCCCGGGGCTGTGCCCCAGGTCCGCGTGTCCGGGGACGGCGGCGGCCGCGGCCCCCGGAGTCCTGCCTTTCCCGGTCGCCGGGGACTTCCCGGTCCCTTAACTCGCCGCCTTGTCGGGCTTCCCCTGCGCGCAGGTGTGTGCGGCGTTGTCCCGCACCTACGGAATACAATTCCCATAAGTGCCTCCAAAGAGTGGGCCAACAGCCGAGTCCAGAGAGCGCTCAACTTCGCGCTCCTGTTGTTAAAGTTTGTTGCTGATTCATAGCTTGGAAGTGTGGTCTGAACCCTTTCCATGCTTTAAAATTGAGGTTTTCGTCTGATCAAAAATAAAGCCAGCTGTCCGCGATGTAATTGACCCAGGACCGACAGAGTTAGCTGTGCCTGCTCCCCTCAGTCATAATTTTTGACCGAAAAAACTTGACTTCCAATGCCTGCTGTTGGCCGGAAGCCTTACCGGTAAAGTAAACGGTGATGAACGCGTTTTGTCTGTTGTATGTATAACATACTGTGTTCTTACGATAAAAAGCTAAAGAAAAGAAAATGTTATAGAGGAGCTCATGAGTTAGAGAAAATGCATTTACAGCACTGTTATGTATATTTATTGGGAGAAACCCCCGTAGAAACCCATATTATTCAGGGGCGCCTGGGTGGCTCAGTTGTTTAAGCAACTGCCTTAGGCTCAGGTCATGATCCCGGAGTCCCGCATCGAGTCCCGCATCGAGCTCCACATCAGGCTCCCTGCTCGGCAGGGGGTCGACCTCTCTCTCTGACCCTCCCCCCTCTCATGCTCTCTCTCATTCTCTCTCTCCCTCTCTCAAAAAAAAAAAAAAAGTTATTCAAGGGTCATGTGTCTTGGCAAATAGATTTTCTGTTCCAAGAGGGAAATGCTACCGGAGTAGTGGTGTTCTTGGAGACCTCCTTCTAACCCACCCCAGTAGGTGGTCATGTCCTTAATGCTCCTTGAGAGTCGGTTTGGAGGCACCTTTATCATGGGGTCACTTCTCAAGAGGATACTCACTCTAAAGAGTCCCAGTGGCCCCACTTGTTCCAAGGTGCAGCCACCTGCAGAACACCTGTCTCTCCTAGCATCCCACAGTCCGTCTTCTTGGAAGTTCCCCAAACTGCTTCCTGGCCCCCTTCAGACAACCAAGGACGGTCAGAAGTACCTGCAGACAAACTGAAGTCTCTTCTACTCCAAAATCCCACCTTAATAGGATGCTTCCCAGTCCAAGACTTTTCCCCTTCTACGTGATAAAACTTAATTTCCTTTCTAAAACCCTTGAAAGTGACATCAGAAGGGCTCCCTTGCTGCAAGTTAATGGGTAAACAGCCTTTATTAATTTTGTCTTGAGGTCGTTTTGTTTGTGATAGTTTGAGGTATTTATTTGAATGACTTTTATTTTTTACTTTGAAGATTTTAACTGGTCCTTTTTCGTATCCATCTATTCTTATTTCATTTCTGTCTTTTGTTTCTTACTTTCAATTATCTAAGGAGAAGAAAATGTTTTGACTGTTGATTTGTTAACTTTCTTAGCATTGGGTTTCTTCACATGTCCTGGAATTTAGGTTTGCGGGCAGCGGGCAGGAGATAGCGGCTCTTCCCCCTTCCCCTCCTGCTCCTCACCCTTCCCTAGTCAGTGGCCTTGCCATTGCTTCCACCTTCAGCCCAGAACGGGGTCCCACGTGGCATGTCAAGGCTTTCCATAACAGGGAGAGCATGTCAGATGCAGGGTCTGCAGGCAGTGGTATTCATTCTTGGTCTTCAGTTTGGGTCTATGTCTTTGTACTCCTAAGCCCCCACTGTGTTCAAAAGCCCTAGGCAGCTGTCAGCAACAGGGTTTTGTTGGTTATTTGGTTTAGTTTACTACACCACGTAGGACAGCCTCACCCAAGCCTGTGGGGTGAGCCCCTTGCCCACTCCGGTGGCCAACTTCCAGCCCCAGAAACCAGCCGACAGGAGCCACTCTCACCTCTGTTTCTGGTCCTATAACTTTGGTGTTTTCGAGCCCTGCTGTGTCTTTTTGTTTTCTGTTTCCATAATTTATAAATCCAGTATGACTATGTGTTTGAAGCAATGTGTTCAACATAAACTTCTAAATTCTAGTCTCATCTTGACTATTTTCATGTATTACCTTCTCCATTGAAAAACTTATTTTTAAAAAAGTTCATATTCTTGAGTAGTGCTCCAACTTTCTGGTTCCAGTTTGCTATTTCGCTGCTTTTTATGTGGCTTGAATACAGGCCACTTTGTGGACACCCCTCTCAAATGACGCCGTGACCTCCTATTTGCAAAATGAACTTGTGCTCATTCTTTTCCTTACTCCGACTCACTGCGGCAGCTGACATTCACCTCTTTCAACAGCTGACATTTGTTACACCAAGTGCTCGACCACACTCCACAGAGGACACTGTTCACACAACAGCTCAACCACACTGAAGACTTAACACTGTAACACCAGGTCCTTACATGTTTCCCTTCTGTGATAACTTTGAGACAAATCCTCTGGCTCTCCTCGAGTAACTCACTCTCTCCTGGATAGTTCTCTTTCACAACCTACCCACTTTAAATAAGAACCCCTCAAGTCTTTTTTCTACATGCTGACCTCTCCTGGCTCCATTTCTGCATTGCTAATTTAGGTCAGTTTAGCCAAGATTCTTCATTCCCATTTTGTGCCCAGGTGAGGGATGGGTGTGGTGGGGATGCAAATATAAGTAAGACATGGCTTCTGCCCTGCAGGAGGCTCTTCCTGGGCAGGGAGGCCAATCTGCAAACTGCTGGCTGCAACTTGGGCCACAGTGGAATGAATACGTGCGTGCTGTAAGCCTAAAGTTCCGTTAGGGACTTTGCAGGAGCTGGATGGCCTGCTGCAGCATTCAGTTGAAGAGTTTAGTGGAGGAACTGTTTACAGATGTGTGGGTGGGAATAAAAAACCAAAGCAGTTGGAGGGACTTCCGGGGACAGGTAGATGGGAAACCGTTATCACCTCCAGGCTCAAAGAGACTGGAAGAGGAAGAGTAGTACTGGAGCCAAGTGGAGCCCAGGAGCCAGATGCCCCCCCCCAACCCCTACCCAAAGATGCCGAGGCTATAGAGCCGGGGTCAGCACACTGCTCACAGGTAAAGTCTACCTGTCATCTGTTTGGTAAAGATAGTTTGTTTAGACATAACCGTGCTATTTTATCAACATATTATCTATGGCCGCTTTCAAGCTATAATGGTGGAGTTGAGGAGGCCCTACAAACCCTATGTGGCCCTTTACAGGGAAAGCTTGCAACCCCTGTTACAGAGGCCCAGGGCCTTGCTAATATCTGGGAACGGGAGGGGGGCATGCCCTGACAGCGCAGGTATGGACTGTTTCTATGGGGACAGCACTTCCCTTGAGCAGTCCCTGAAGGAATAATGAGAGAAGGCATAATAACACATTAATGGAGGGGACTGGAGTGACAGAGAATACTTGCATAATCTTTAGGAAGGCATGGAACGAGTTTTCAAAAAAAGAACAGTGGAGGAAAGAGCAAACCAATAAGATGGTAGAGTTACACCTGAATGTCACTGCATGTACATTAAATATAAGCCGACTAAGTACACCAATAAAAAGTCAAATTGTCCGATTGGACTACAAACCAAATGATTCCACGTACAGGAAACACCCAGGAAAGGAACAGAGAGAGAAAGCAGCTTAGTGGTCGCCAGGGGCTGGGCTCGGGGAGAAATGGGCAGGGAGGCCTTCTGGTTCAGGGTGTCCTTTGCGGAAGCAGATATTGTGCAGCAATGTTCTGTGGTGCGGTGGCACAGCATTGGGAATATAATTAATGCTCCAGACTTGTCCAACAGAAAACAATTAATTTTATTTAAAATAAATAATAAACAGCATAGAGGATAAGGAAAGATAATATAACAGTTAATATGTACCAGAGAGAAAGAACACAGGGGGAGGGGATGAAACAATCTGGCGGGGCATCAGGGTCGGGTGATGGAAATAAGGGGACTTGTACAAGGGGCTCTCCCCACGAGGATGTGGGCTCTGGCTGTGGTTCTGGGAGCCCTGCAGGAACAGGAGGATGGGCAGGGCCAGATGCAAGAGCAGAGCCAGATACAAGAGCAGGGACAGGGGCCAGATCCAAGGTAGGAGCTGGGTCATGGGCAAGTACAAGAGCACAGGCAGGGCCAAGGGAAGGGCCCGCGGCCCTGGAAAGCAGGGGAAGGGGCATCGGCTCTGGCAGGGGCAGGGTCAGGAACAGGGACCCAGGCAGGGGAAGGGGCATAGGATCTTGCAGGGGCAGGGACAGGGACAGGGACCCAGGCAGGGGAAAGGGCATTGGCTCTGGCAGGGGCAGGAACAGGGACATAGGCAGTGGAAAGGGCATTGGCTCTGGCAGGGGCAGGAACGGGGACACAGGCAGGGGAAAGGGCATTGGCTCTGGCAGGGGCACGGACAGGGACACAGGTAGAGGAACGGACAGGTGCAGGGGCAGGAGGTGGGTCAAGGGCAGGAATGGGTGCACATGCAGGGGCAGGGAAACGGGTAGGGAAAGGGGAAGGAGCTGGGTCAGAGGCAAGCACTGGAGCACAGGGAGGGGCAGGGGAATGGACAGTTGCAGGGGCAGAAGCCGGGACAGGGGCAAGAACAGGAATACAGGCAGGGGCAGGGGAAGGGGCAGGATCCAGGGCAGGAGCTGGGTCAGGGGCAAGAACAGTTGCACACGTCGGGGAAGGGGCAGGTGCAGGGGCAGAAGCCGGGACAGGGGCAAGAACAGGAATAGAGCCAGGGGGAGGGGAAGGGGCAGGATCCAGTGCAGGAGCTGGGTCAGGGGCAAGAACAGGTGCACACGTTGGGGAAGGGGCAGGGGCAGGGGCAGAACCCGGGTCAGGGGCAAGAATCGGAGCACAGGCAGGGGCAAGGGAAGGGGCAAGATCCAGGGCAGGAGCTAGGTCAGGATCCGGAGCAGGGGCAAGAACAGGTGCACAGGCAGGTGCTGGGGAAGTGGCAGCTGCAGGGGCACGAGTAGGGGCAAGGGAAGGGCCATCGGCTCTAGCAGGGGCACGGGCAGGGGCAGGGACATGAGTGGGGGCAAGATTTGGGTCAGAGGCGAAAACAGGGACACAGGCATGGGCAGGGGAAGGGGCAGGACTTGGGTCAGGGGCCAGAACAGGAGCACAAGCAGGGGAAGGGGAAGGGGCAGGTGCAAGGGGAGGGACAGGGTCTGCAGCAATGGCACATACAGGAACCAAGGCAGTATCTGGGTCAGGGGCAGGGACAGGGGCACTGGCAGGGGTAGGGACGGGTCAGGATCCAGGGCAGGAGCGGGGTCTGGGGCAGGAGCAGGGCCACAGTTCGGGGCAGGCACAGGGGCACCGGCCCCGGCAGGAACAGTGGCAGGAAAAGGGGCAGGCTCTCCTGGCACAGGTTCTCCAGCAGGCCCTTCCTGGTCGGCGTCAGGCTCTCCGTGGGCAGGTGCCGGGTCAACTGCCGGCTCCTGGTCTCCTGCTGAAGCCTCTGCAGGCACCACCCCTCCCTGCAGAGCTGCTGATGGAGTTGGAGCCGGCTCTAGCTCCTTAGGTCGTGGAACATCTGTGAGAGGAGAAAAGCTCACCCCCGTGCCTGCTCTCCGTGGGTACTTGCAAGACAGAGCCCAGCCCAGAGCCTCCCAGAGAAGCCGCAGCCAGGAAGGAGCCCTCCCCGGGACGTCTCCCCGACTGCAGTCCACCCGCTGGGTGCTCTGCACACAGTCTTTGCTCCTGGCCCCACACCAGCCTCTTGGGGCTCCTCCCTGTGGCGCCAGCCGCGACCCGTCCCCACACACCCACAGGCACCCCGCCCCAGGCTTCTCAGCCTCGAGCTCGGTCTCCGTGGGCTCCATTCCTGGAGCACAATCCAGTCAATGACCACCAGGGACAGTGGTCTGGGTGGTGTCGGAGGCCTTCCCCC
>NW_027398775.1:0-9983 GCF_003265705.2 Callorhinus ursinus | reverse complement strand
AGAAGGGGCACAAATACTCCTAAAACCGCCGTTCTGATGTGTGTCCCGCTGGCATCCAGAGCAAGAGCCTGAAACTAAAAATGTCAATATGTTATCAGCTGTCGCAACTTCTTTCTAGATATGTCTCCGGAGGCAAGGGAAATAAAAGCAAAAATAAACTACTGGGACTACCTCAAAATCAAAAGCTTCTGCACAATGAAGGAAGCAATTAGCAAAACTAAAAGGCGAAGATATTTGCAAATGACATATCTGATGAAGGGTTAGTATCCAAAATATAGAAAGAACTTATAAAACTCAGCACCTGGAAAGTGAATAATCCAATTAAAAATGGGCAGAAGACATGAATAGACATTTTTCCAAAGAAGACTATACAGATGGCCAACACACATGAAAAGATGCCCAACATCACTCATCATTAGGAAAATACAAATCAAAGCCACAATGAGATACCACCTCACACCTGTCAAAATGGCTAAAATAAAATAAAAAACCCAGAAGAAACAACAGGTGCTGGTAAGGATGCGGAAAAAGGGGAAGCGTCTTGCACCGTTGGTGGGAATGCAAACTGATGCAGCCACTCTGGAGAACAGTACGGAGATTCCTCAAAAAGTTAAAAATAGAGCTACCCTATGAACCAGCAATTGCACCACTAGGTATTTACCCAAAGTATACAAAATTACTAATTCAAAGGGATACATGTACCCTGATATTTATAGCAGCATTATTTAAAATAGCCAAGATATGGAAGCAGCCCAAATGTCCCTTGATAGGTGAATGGATAAAGAAAAGGTGGTATGTATATTACTCAGCCATAAAAAAGAGTGAAATCTTGCCAATTGCAATGACATGGATGCAGCTAGAGAGTATAATGTTAAGTAAAATAAATCAGAGAAAGACAAATACCATATGATTTCACTTGTATGTGGAATTTAAGAAACAAAACAAATGAGCAGAGGGGAAAAAAGAAAGAGAGAGGCAGACCAAGAATTAGACTCTTAAGTATAGAGAACAAACTGACGGTCACCAGAGGGGAAGTGGGTGGGAGGATGGGTGAAATAGGTGGTGGGGATGAAGGAGGGCACTGTGATGAGCACCGGGGGTTGTATGGAATTGCGGAATCACTATATTGTACACCTGAAACTAATATTACACTGTATGCTGACTAACTGGAATTTAAGTGAAAACTTAAGAAAAATAAAAAATAAAAATGTCAATATATTTATAAAAGAGACTATCAGTGCTTCTTAAACCAATATAGTGAATGATAGAAAGAAGGGCATTGAGAATTAATCATCTTAAATAAGTACCACATATTGTAAGAAATCAGGAAGAAAATGATAAGAAAAACACAACAGAACTGATGGCAAAGCAAACAGTACAACTTGTATAAAGAGGTAGGAATATGAATAGTCATACCTATATATAAATAGGTAGGTTTAACTGCACTACTCATCTAGTTTTAATTAAACAACTGCCAGAATTAAAAGTGATTCTATAATGAACCAAACAAATTAACAAAAATGGGATAGATTTGATTATGCAAAAATTATTTGGTAAAATACATAAATATATAAATGATTTGAGATATTTAGAAACCTAACGGATTCTTTCTCATGACTTCGATGACAATTATGTTTAATGGATTTTACTGAAAATTGGAACTAGAATTTTAGTTTGCATACTGTCCTCACCTACACACTGGGGTAGAGAACTCCATTTTCCCATCTGGCATATTATCTCATCTTTTTCCGATACCCTGAAACCATCCTCACACGTGTAATTTAACTTGCTGCCATGTGGGTAAATCTTAGGTTTCGATGATTCTTCTCTTTCTTCTGAAAATTCAGATGATTTAATGGTTCCATGTTCTATATGAGGTGGTTGAGGACATGCAAGTTTTTCTATATGAAGAACAGAGATCAAAGGGTCAAGTATAGACACAATGTTTAAATTCAAAAATGCAATCAAATGCCATTTGGGATTTTAAAATAAGGATAATTTGAACAAACTAAATTAACGAAAAACTGAAAAACATTTGAAACTTGCAAGCATATATGTCCCCATAAAATCTATGCTATTATCTACTTGTTCACTATGCCCCCTCATTCTTGTCCTGTTCATCATGAGGAGTAAAATAGGCATAAAGAGAAATTTTCTCTGGTATTTGCACAATAACCCAAAGTTTTTGTCTGTTCATTTCACAGTAGAAGTGAAAGAACGCTGATTGGTTTGTATACTTAGTTTGTAATGTACTGTTTCAAGGTAAAGTGAAATAGGTATAGAGAAAGGTCTTCATCTTGTTCCTTTTCACAAAGCACAGGGGAGTATTAACCTCATTTGAAAGAATGTTATGAAGCAAGTTACGCAGTACTGACCAACACAGCGTGGTATTGACTGCCATCTTCCATCTTTGCACACAATTTCTTCGGCATCCTGAAGCATATAATTGTCTTGACAGACAACAGATACTTTTTCTCCATCCTGATAATTCACCGTCGTTGCCATATTTTGAGCTTTGGGAATCTGAGGTGGAGGGGGGCATGACTGCGTTCTAACTTCTAAAAATATTAAAATTTAGATTTCTTGATTAAAAATCATAAGTTAAACATATTAACCAGATAATTAACCAGAAAACTCAATAATAATGTACCACTAATGATCAAATAATGACATTATGTTCGATATTTAAACATGTTATACTCTTGGGCTTGTAGAGCACTTTAATATATCACATGTGGTTTATATTCTCACCATGTTACTTGTAGTATCTTCCTTTTATTCTTTCTGTGACAAATCTTGCTTGATGTATGTAAAACTTATTTTAATGGTTTCTAACCATTAGGATGTTCTGAGTTGTCCACTCAGTAAGAGGCACTAAATAAATACTGATATCAGGATCTTGTTTACAGATATCCATAATCAAATGTATTGTGATTGGATTTAAACCCTCACAAGGTGTGGAACGGAAGCTAATTAGTCAGAGGAAGAATTACGTGTAGTTAACGATCAATTATCTGATACAGATTCTTGGCTAAGATAAGAATTAGATATGGTCACTAATGTTTACAGTGTGTTGTTTAGAGTTCAAAACTCTCTGGAGGTACTGTTTACTAGCTTGGCTAGTAAACAGTAAGAGAGAGATAGGCTAACGAAAAGCACCCTGTTGAACAGATCAGACAGCCTTGGCTTCAGTTGCATGACCAGCAAGGGACACAAGATTCCTCTGTAAACTTGTGTTTGAGCTCCCAGAGAACAGAGATACTGCACGTGTATCTTGGCAGCTCATAATCTGAAGACAAAGCATGTCTTGTTCAACTGAGGGAAGCCTTTGGCTGGCTGTACCTGGAGGCTTTTGGATCTCTCTCTGATTCCTTGATTTTGCTTTCTCCTGTCGTGCATTTATTTCATTAAAGGTCTTATGTGAGTGTACACTGGGAAGTCTTGTAAGTCCTTTCAGTTACTCAAGATTTTGTAGTCAATTCAGAGAAATATTTGACCGAATACACTTCATTCATGCTTACTAATATTTTCTATTTCTCGTATTTTCTATTTCTATCTAAGTGTAGAAGTATTTTATATTTAATCAAAACCTTTTCTTCTTATTTGTTTTAAATATCTTGGCATTTTTTTTCAATGCATTGTCAAAGATTGAGTTTCTTCTGTATCTGATCTTTACCATTTTTGCCCTAATAATCTTAATTTGTACTTCCTTTGATACATTTTTGCTATAGGTTGGTCTAACAACTAAATTTCCCTAAAGGCAGAATTACTATTCTGCAAATCACCTGTTTATACTTTTTAAAAAAGTTTCTTTGTATTTTAATTAATTATTTGTATTTTATTTTATTTTTATGTTTTAAAAATTATTCTGTATTTTTTTTTGCAGTTCTTTGTATAGCAATCATACCACAAAAAAGCTGTTAAAAGAGAATAACTTTATTTAGGAAAAAATAAATATTTGGAAATTAAGAAACAAAATTCAAAATAACTGATAGGTCAAAGAAGAAATCACAAGGAATATTAGAAAACATTTCACATAGAATTAAATGAAAATGAAATGTGTATAAAAATTTTGAGATATAAAAATTTTGAGACTGCTACAGCTGTACTTGGAAGGAAAAATGGAGTTTATCTTTGAAAAGTAGGATGGTTTAAATCCATGTTTTAATTTCCTACCTTAAGAAATGAAAAAATAAAATTAAAAGCAAAGTAAGTAGAATGAAAAAAACAGTTTGTCCACAGAGGAGAAAAAATTGGAAAGACAAATAGAAAAAAGAAAACAAAAAAATAGTGAATGTTAATAAGGTTAAAAAATAGAAGAGAGAGTAAATGGAGAAAATTAAGTGTTAAAATTGGCTATCTGGAAATATTAATAAAACTGAAGAAAAAAAGAAAACCCAGGAAGAATAATACAGTTGAAAGAGAAAAATAACTATCAATGTCAAGAATGAAAGAAGTGATACCAACAAACACACTATATAATTAAAATGAAAATAGAATATTAAGTGAGTATTAGAAACAAATGTATACCAATCAATTTCATAAATTAGATAAAATAGATATTTCTTCAAAAATCCAACTTCCTTGCGTTGACAAAAGACAGTAAGAAAATCTGAATATTTCACTACTTATTAAAGAAATTGAATTCTTCATCAAAAAAACTTCCAAAAAAGCAAATTATGTATCAGATGACTTTACAGGTGAAGTCTATCAATCATTTAAGATACAAATAATAAAATAATAATATGTGTAATAATAATATTACATTTATACTTTCAGAAGACAGAGAAGCAGAGAACAGTCCTCAATTCGTTTTATGAGGCCATGATAATCCTAACAACAAAACTTGGGAGAGGCATTAAAAGACAAAGTAGCTAGAGATTAGTATTCCTCATGAATATAGATGTAAAACCCCTTAAAAATATATCAGCAAATCGAGTACATGAAAATATAGGAAGAATAACCTGTCACTACCTCGTAGAATTCACTCTAGGGAGGAGAGATCTGTTCAACATCCAAAAATTTATGTATATAATTCACTGGATTAACAGAATTAAGGAAGTCATATTATCATATCGAGAGATACATAAAAAGCATTTAAAAACATTCAACATGGGTTGATCATAAAATTTCTCACTCAGTTAAGTAAGAATAGAAGGGAATTTCCTTAAGCTGATAAGGGGCATCTACAAAAATCCTAAATTGACATTATACTTGTGGTAAAATGTTGAATATCCTCTCCCAGTGATCAGGAATAGGGCAAAGTTGTATGTTCTCATCATTTCCTTTCAACAGTTTACTGGAGGTCCAAGTCAGTGTGATAAGAGAAAAAATAAAAATAAAAAAGGACCGGCAAAAATAAAGTCTTGTATTTTC
The DNA here is from genome assembly GCF_003265705.2 of Callorhinus ursinus. Classification (NCBI taxonomy): domain Eukaryota; kingdom Metazoa; phylum Chordata; class Mammalia; order Carnivora; family Otariidae; genus Callorhinus; species Callorhinus ursinus. The sequence goes on along the minus strand of NW_027398775.1, from coordinate 4,607 downwards.
AGTGACATAATTGCTTACAGAAAATTGCAACAGATCTACAAAACAGTACCTAAAATGAATAATGCAACTTGGTATAGTGTCAGAGTATAAAATCAATGTGCACAAATCAAGTGTGAGGACAAATGTATAGGAAGAAACTGACCTTATTTCCTCCCAGAGACACACAGGTACATATGGAACAATTTCCTCTAAAAAAGACCTGAAAACTAGCTGAAGAGCTCCTTCACAACAAACAGTAAAAGGGCCACATCGAGATGGGTGGGAGAGTCAGAGACCCAGTAGGGACCAAACTCCCACCCTTGGCAGGGCTACACACTCTCAGGTGGGATCTCACAAATCCAGAGCTTCTCCCTGAGGAGAGAGAGGTTTGTGTCCCACATCAGCACCCCAAACTCTGGGACCTGCAAAAGAAAGATGAGCCCCCCAACACCTGGCTTTGAAAACCAATGGGTCTCACATCCAGGAGACTCAATGGGCTGCAGAGAACGGGGATACTTCTTTTTTTTTTAAGATTTTATTTATTTATTTGACAGAGAGAGAGAGCGAGAGTACAAGCAATGGGAGTGGCAGGCAGAGGGGAGGGAGAAGCTGACTTCCTGTTCAGCAGAAAGCCTGATGTGGGGCTGGATCCCAGGACCCTGAGATCATGACCTGATTGGAAGGTGGACACCTAACCGAGCCATCCAGGCACCCCCTGAGATACTTTGCTTAAAGAGCTGTCACCCAGACTCACTATCCCCAGGGAACCAATGTGAAAGGAACAGTTTGAGAAATACCTAGACGTATGAGAAGGAGAGCCATTTGCTAATCTTAAAGCATCTACCTGAGGGGCAGGGGTCTGTTGGGACTCTTTCCACGACGGAGGTGTGGCAGGTGCCATTTTCACACTCGCCCTCCACCTTGAGAACACCGGCAGGTGCACTCCAGCCCAGTGCTCTCCTGTGGCCCCATAAAAGCCAGCAGGTGTGGCCCAGCCCTGCCTTCTCACTAAAGCTGGCAACATGCTCGGTCCACATAGGGGATGATCCTCCATCTCTTGGAGCTAGTAGCCAGAGGGGCTTGCCTTTCTGGCTTCCGCAGGACTGTAACAATGGGACAGGTAATTCTTGGCAGGCTACCGCCTCCAGGGCTCTACACAGACAGCCCCCTGAAACACACCCTCAGTCTTGTTGTGAAAAAGGCCAATTTACTTGTCCTGGACCTTTCGCTTGAGGGGCAGACTTCAGATTTGCCACACATCTGGAGGCTACAGAGGTGCTTCTCAGGGCAGGGAAACCAGGGGGATGCCAGCTTTGTGCTCTCTTCAGCCTCAAAGCAAACCCAAATACTAATTCTTCAAGATACCTGGCTGGATGTTAATTCAAGACCACCAAGTTTCTGGGTGTTTTGTTTTATAGCGGACTAATGCACTGATGCAATTAGTATTTAGAAATAGGGTTTTGGTTAGTTTCCGTGTTAGTTTCCGTTAGTTTACATAGGTAAAAATTTTTAGAAACCGCAAAGATACTACTTTTATAAATTAGGAAGAAATAGAGTAAGTTTTTGAAAATATTGTAAACAAGAGCTTACCTGTGCAGTTTAGTTCAGGATCCCATCGTCCATTTATGCATGTTGAATGTTTCTGCTTTATTGTTCCTCTGCATTTATAACTTATTTTCTCATTATGATCAAATACAGTCTTACTTAATGGATTTGCTTCTTGTCTAGTCAAGCTGTATTTACACTTCTCAAGTTCATCATTTGCTATAAAATGAAAATATTCCCTTGAAAAGACTAATTATAAGAATCAAAGCAACTACTACAAAAAATAGCTTAGAGTCAATAGTATAATGAAATTAGAATTTGAGCCCATAAACCCCACCAACCAATTTATTCCTGACCATATTGCATGAGATGGGCTCTTATGTATGAACATACGTCCTGTGTCCAGTCTTTGAAATTTTGGAGAAAATGTCCATCATAAATACATTCTGCACTTTGGGGATTAAAAAAGTGTAAGAGGTTCACTCTTTTGGATAATCTACAGACTGAACGGTCATCACCTGACTACATTTGGTCCCATATTTATCTGTGGAAATAGAATATATGAAGTTGCTAGTTTATATATATTTTTTTCAATAAAGGTAATGTAATATAATAAGAAAAGTACATCTAAGATGTAGTATACAGAATGTGAATACTTAAGTAGATCTTTTGCATGATCACTAAAAATTAGGAACACATTCTTAGAATGAGAAGTTGGGTGCTTAAAGCCACAACCTGTTTCCTGTTTATACTCTTTTTTTTTTATTTTTAAATTTTTTTATTTATTTGAGAGAGTGAGAAAGAGAGAGCACAAGAGGGGGTAGGGTTAGAGGGAGAAGCAGACTCCCTGTTGAGCAAGGAGGCCTGATGCGGGACTTGATCCCAGGACTCCAGGATCATGACTCGAGCCGAAGGCAGTCACTTAACCAACTAAGCCACCCAGGCACCCTCCTGTTTATACTCTTACAATCTTTGAAGAGCTATTTTATATATCAGATCACCCTATAATTCAATAATATTTTAACATTATAATAGTAAATTTTTGGTGACTCTGAGTTAAATATAACAACTTTTTATGTAGCTACATATTTCAAAAATTCAATACAGATTAAAGTACTTTTTGGATTTGATAAAATATGAGTTGATGTAGGTCTTTATTAATGATTTGTTAATGATTAACCAAAGAAGTAATGATTTTGTAATACATTGAAAAATAAAACAAAGGAGACTAATTCAAAAAACACTAGAGGCAAGAATTTATCCTATTTTTAGGGCTTGTCCATAGTGTTGAGGGAGACAAAACAAGGTGTTCAGGGGATGGTAACTAAAGGATGATCTATAGTCAAAAGGAGTGGTAGTGGTTGTTGTCATTGTCCTATGATTGATTGGTTTCTGAAAAAATTTCTTTGTTTATTAGGGGAAAATAAACATTCAGAGAAGAGTGAACAGCTAGACTAACTGGAGGTACAAAATAAACACTGAGAGGAGAAAATTGGAGTAAGGTCTATTATACCTGTAAGGGGATTATGTTAAGCTGAATATAGGTAGAAGATTAACCTTTGGAAGGCAAACTCTGAGATCAGAAAAGAGTAATAATTGAAGCAGATGTTTCAGAATAAGAATGAAAGTTGAGAGTTTTCATGCCTGTTATAACCTTGGGTTTTACCTCCCATATGAAATAAGGGAAGATCATTTGTGGAGACAGAAGAGGACAAAGATGAAGTTTGGTCTTGAAGGACTGACAATACTTCTAATGGGAATGTGTTTAGCAAAAATGTAAGGATTAATAAGCACCAAAACTTTATGATTCATTCAACAAACTCTGTATGTAATGTAATGTCTGCTGTATGTAATGTCTGCTGTATGTCTGCCAGTCTTTTGGGTATTGGGAATACATCATGAACAAAATAGGAGTAAATCTCTGCTCTCATGGAGCATGAGCCCAAGCCCTACCTTCTCCTTGGAACAATTAATGCCTAGAAATCTGATGAATAAATAAGACTGGACAACCAGGGCTCTGTTTGAATGTAGGACTTAGGAAAACTCTAGGAAAGAACTCATTCCAAGGGAAAAATGAAAAGGGCCCCCAATATTCTCCCAGTTAGTCATAAAAGACTTGGTATCCAAAGGTCAGGAAGATTCACACACATCAATCAGGGGGAAGTCCATCCATCAGATTTGTTTCATGGCCTAACCCTGACTGCCTCCTTTCAGTTCTACCACCGACTGTGAGGGCCTGCAGCCCACCCACCCTTCAGCACATAAACTTGTTGTTGCATTTGAAACAGATTGGGAAATTGTTAGAAACTTTGAGAGAGGCAAGATCCTATAGGAATGTAGCAAGTGGGTATGAAGTTTATTTGTTTTCCAGTGCCTGAAATCAAGAGTGTCATGTAAAAACAAAAGTGGGATTTATGCAAATATACTTCTATTTTGGCAATTAGTATTCATATTTAAATCATATGAATAACTATAAGTAAAATTTAGCTTCACACTTATAAACAACGTAAATATCTGGGACAGAATATTGATAAAATTCTATTGCTAATTTGTGGACACGTAATGAACTATAAGCAATGTAGGTCTTCATTATAATTTAAGACCTGATATTTTCTTTTTTCTTTTTTAGATGTTATTTACTTATTTGAGAGACAGTGCTAGAGAGAGAAAGAGAGACAGAGCATGAGCAGGGGGAGGGTCAGAGAGAGAAGGAGAAGGACCCTAGGATCATAACCTGGGTGGAAGGCAGACCCTTAACCTACTGAGCCACCCAGGTACTCCTAAGACCTGACATTTTCAAGAATATACCTAAATTTCAAATATATGTTTGCAAACATAGTTTTTACCATAAAAATATTAAATTTCATTGACTGTCAGTTTGAGAAGTGTCTTCTCACCGATGCACTGAGGAAGTGGGGTCCACATTCCACTAATACATGTAATTGACTTGTGTCCAATCATTGTAAATTCTTCTTTGCAATTGAACTCTACTGAATCTCCATGGCGATAGGGAGGGGCAGAAGACTCAGCAACAGAGCCGTAATGAAGTTCAGGTATATCTCCACATGTACTCTCCACCTCTG
>NW_027398774.1:0-9985 GCF_003265705.2 Callorhinus ursinus | reverse complement strand
TTCCATGTCCTATTGAGCTGCACATTCTCTAACATGACCTCGGTAACAAAATAAATAAATAAATAAATAACCCAGAGGAGAGAGTGGAAGGCCGTGGGATCAAAACAACACTTGAAATCACTGCCATTCATCAAAGTTCCAATATGTGCCAAGCACTGTGCAAGGTGCTTTCCATATATCACATGCATTCCTGCAGTCCTGCAAGATGGGGCTTATCAAACTCACTCACTTAACTCACTCACTTCAGAAAGAACCTGAGGCTCCTAGGACTTGGTCATTTTCCCAGGATCACGTGGCTAGTGAGTGACAGGGCAGAGACTAGAACCCGAGTCAGAATTCGTGTAGAGTCCACGCTGTTCCCACCCACTGCAGCCTGTGGCCAACCTTCTGAGTCCTACATCATTCCTGAGGACAGCATGGTGTCTTCCAGGTGACAAAAAGAAGGATGCTGTGCCTAAGGTACTAAAAAACCTGTTGCTAAGGAAGGAAGCTGACAATGAGAATCAAACAGGTTTTGGGTACTGTCTGTGGGCTTTATTAACCTAGAGTTCTTATGCCTGAACCTCAGAGTTCTTTGAAAACTGACTGCCCAGGCGCTGGCATTTTTTCCATACCTGGCACTTTCCCAAATTACAGCAGCCTTTCCCTGGTATTCCCTTGTGTGCTCTTCTGTCTCACCCTTGAACCTGGCCTGCTAACGAACTCATCACTGGTCCCCATGGAACAGCTAGGAATCACCTTCTCTCCCTCATCATAGAACCTTACTCTCTGGAGTAATCCTCTGGTCACTAAATGAAGAAGTGAATCCTCCCTGCTGAGATCACAGAATCGTTTGAAAATTAGATGTCATCCTGTACTTGAAAGTATCTGTCACACAGGAGGTGCTTGAAAATTTCAAAGAATTCCAAGGTAAACCGACCTCAAAAACTCCTCCCCTGGGATGCCTGGGTGGCTCAGTCAGTTAAGCATCTGCCTTTGGCTCAGGTCATGATCCCAGGGTCCTGGGCTCGAATCCCACATCAGGCTCCCTGCTCAATGGGGAGCCTGCTTCTCCCTCCGCCCGCTGCTCCCCCTGCTTGTGCAATCTCTTTCTCTCTCTCTCTCTCACCGACAAATAAAAAAAATCTTAAAAAAAGAAACTCCTCCCAGCAATAAAGTCAGTCATAACAAATTATAATAGTTGCATTTGGTTAAGCCCCTACTGTGTAACAATACATGGGAGAAACTTTAATGTTCATCCATAGTGTGTCTTGCTTTCCTTCCAGAATACAGGGGACACCACCTTGCCAGTCCCCTTGTAGTTAGGGAGGGTTGTGTGATGACCCTTTGCCATGGAGATGTGAGCAGAAGCATTGTTTCTCACGTCCAGGCGTTTGCGAGCCAGTGTGTCCACTCCATGCTGTCTCCCTTGATTCACCCGCAAATATGGTGACCCCGTGTTGAGATAGGGGAGCCACAAGATGAAAGCAACCTGGACCCAGGGTCTAGGAAAAGCAGAGGGCCCCTGCCAAACTGTATCAGAATTTGTGAGCACAAAGATGCACTTCTGTTGTGTTAGCCCTTCAAATGTCACAGTTTGTTGCATCAGTTAGCAGTTACTTTCACGCAGCTGCTTTTTTTGTTAGGCTTATCTAGCAATTTTACTTAAGAGGGTAGTAGTGCATATCTTCCTATTGCAAAAAAAACTTCTAAAAATACAGATGAGTCACAATATCCCCTTTTCAAAGTTCCTCCACAATTCAGCCTCCTCCTCAGAAGTCACCATGACTAGCAATCTAGTGTGTGTTAATTTATATTTTTAATTTAAAATATTTTCTTTTCCTTGAGAGAAAGAGTGTGTGAGTGGAGGGAGGGGCAGAGAGAGAGAGAGAGAGAGAGAGAGAGACTCTCAAGCAGGCTCCATGCAGAGCCCGACTCGGAGCTCCGTCTCAGGACCCTGGGATCATGACTTGAACCGAAATCAAGAGTCGGACGCTTAAACATCTGAGCCACCCAGGCGCCCCTAGTGTGTGTTATTTTAAAGGTGACTATGGCTTTTTCATAGATATGCTCTACAAATATACTGTTTTTATTCAACGTAACCCGTAATACTGTGCATATTGATCTGCCACTAGCTTTTGTCACTTAATAAAATGGATGCAGAATCTTCCCATAAGAGCACATATAGACCTACCTCACTTTTGAAAGTATTCCCTGGAATGTTAAAGTTTGTATATACCATAATTAATCACATACACAATTTTTTCCTGGTGGAAACAAGTTGTTTTCCCTTTATCGTATGACTAATAAAATGAAAACAACATCTTTGACCTGAATCCTTGGGTAGATATGAATGTTTTCTAATAAGATATACATACTAACACAGACATTGGGTTAGAGTGGAGAGGGTGTGAATTGTTTAACATTTCATAAATGCGTCTGAAATTTTATTCCACAAGTGCTATACCAGTTTGCATTCTCATAAAAATTGGAAATGATTTAAGATTCTGCAGTATCAACAAGACATTTCCCCCTCTACTTTGAGAAAGAGGGATTTGGCCAGAATGACCAGCAGCCAGGGGAGGAGACCAGCCAGGACACCCTCAGCTAGTGAGGGGCACTGAGAGCATCCTGGGGAAAGTGATGGCCAGAGTCCATGAGAGAAAACGAGTACGAAACCAAGTCCAGAGAGCCCCAGGCAGGCTGGCAGTCAGGGCTCTGAATCTAGAGTCCGGCTTAGGGGGAAAAGGGCCAAAAGGAGAAATGGTGGAGAGGCGGAGGGATTCAGGAGAAAGAACGTGGATGGGCTGGGGAAGCCTCTGAATCCTTATCACCAGCTGGAAGTTGTGGGGTGGTCTGACAGGGCAGGTCTGTTGGATGAATGGATCGGCAGCATGCCAGACACCCCACTACTGTAGAGTCCCCCTAACTCTGTCAGGAAGAGTACACTTGTCTCCCTGCCCCTGAATTCAGGTGAGAGACATCTCTTGACTACTCTAGTGGTCCAGGGCATCCTTGCCGGGGTCCCAGGGCTGGAAGCTGCCATGATGCCTGCTGGAGGCAGGGGGCTTTCCCCCTGGGTGGAGTGCAACCCCACATAGAGGGTGGGGCTATGTGAGTGAGGGGTGGGTGACCAAGGAAGGACAGCTGAGATAGGCCAGGAATACCCAGGAGCAGTGGAAGGGAGCATGCTGGTAGCTGCAGGGAGGGTGAAATTGGAAGGAGAAAGCCCTGGGGCTAATCACCTCAGACTCTGCATATAAAGGGCGGGGCATGGACACGCTTCAAAGCTGTCCAAATGGTGTCCACGGCTCAGACTCCCTTCCCCGGGCTCCTGAGGTCATGGCATAGCAGGGGCGGGGGTCCTGTCCTGTGGCTAGGACGGCTGGCCTGTGTTGGCACCAGTCTGCAGGGTGGGCGGAAAACCTGTGGAGATGGCTTTTTCTTATCCAACTGATAAGAAAGTGTGGGCGCCAGTGCAGGGTAAGGAGCATAAATGGGCTGGGGAAATCTGATAGACCATGTTTCCTAGGAAGGAAGCACCACGGACCATCTTGTTGAGAGCAACCCCATCTCCAAGATGGTGTTTGGACCTGGGGAGGAGACGTCCATGGTGACACCCTCAATAATAGTTTCCATAGGAATTCTTAAGTTCCGTGAGCAGTTGGAGAACTGGGTTTCATCCATGGAGGTTGAAGGGCCAGACAGGGGGCAGGCTCCACATTTTGAATCAGGGAATGGCACGCTCCAGCAACTTGATTCATCCAGCAAACATTTATTGAACATATGCTGAGAAAGAATATCAAGTAAACAAAACAAAATAACATGACAAAGCACTTAATTTAGCCTGAATGGGAGGATGGTGAGAGATGTGATGTAAAAGAGTTTTAGGAAGTTAGGAACTTTGAGATGGCAGGTAAAGTCTATAATGACCCTGAATTCCGAGATTTCTCAACTGGCAGAAGCTTTTCCTCTCATCTGAGATTGAGTATCAGGGAGGAAGAAGTGGTAGTAAGTTAATGAGCAAAGGTGTGGAGGATGCAGTCAGTGTGAGCCATGTAAGCAGTGAGCTTCTGCCAGCTGTCCAGGTGGGGCTGTGCAGTGGGTAGGAGGAAACATGGGTCTAACAGGAGGGGAGCTTGGGCTGGGCATTTTAGGTTGCATCAGTAGGGGTAATTTGAGACCTTAGGTTTAGGTTTAAAAAAGCGTTGCAAGGATAGTGGCCTACATGCTATAGTAGGCCATCTTCTCTCCAGCAAACACAGTTGGAAACTAAAGGCACATATTAAATTTAGGAAAGACTTTAATGGGAGAAAATATTCAACCAGAAAATCAGTTACAGAAAATTTTTATAAAATATATATTCTGTGTATTTGTGGCTCCTATGTATAGTTTTACAATAATGACCTTTCAATTTCACATCTGCTGTGTCAGATCAGGTTAAGGAATTACTCTTGACAGCCTTTGGCAAAACTGAGCTTACCCTCTGCCTCCCCCAATATCCAGACACTACCTTTTCAAGTCTGGTGTCTGAGTTTTAGGCAGTAGGCAACTCTTCAGTAACAAAAGTTGCTCATAAAAAACAGATCAGGGGTCTGGAAGTACCCTTCAACTCAGATATCTAGAGGCTGGGATTCCATGATGTGTTATTTATCTAGTGGACAGTGGTCATCAAAATTTTAGGTTTAGGACCTCTTATTTCCTTCCACAGAAGAATCGCTTCCACAGAAATCCATTTCATGAACATGAGCAAGGTAGAGCACTCTTGTTGAATGGTTGAAGTGAGGACAATAATCCTAAAGTCCTTCCTAAACCCTCAAAGAAGTGGACCCTGCCACCCAGACACAGAATGCCAAGGTCCTCCTGATCACAGATGGGAAAGCTGTGTGCCAGAAGACGCTTCTTCATACATGGACTCCCTCATGCTCCTGCAAAGACACCTATCTGTGTGGACTCCAATGTGCCCAATGCACTGAGGGTACTTTTGCTGTCTTGGTTTCCAGCACTGCCAACACCAAATGGTGCCCTAACCACTATGCTCTCAGCATAACTTATCATCCCATTTTCCAAGCTCCTCATTGGCCACTGCTCCCCTACTCCCACTCCAATCCAGACACACACTGGCACACATTATCTTTCTACCCACTTGACTATTCTCTATTCTCAGCACGGAATTAGCTGCCCTCCCTCTAACTCACCGAACCTTCTTTCCAAACCTGCCTTAAATTCTCATTTGAAAAGAGGCCCTTACTAGTGCTTTACCTGGTAGCTCTCCACTCCAAGAAACACAGTGGGCCTTCTTTACCTTCTTTTTCATGCTTCCTTCTTTTAAACGTATCCTCAGATCACATTCAAGCACCCTCAACAAGAGTATGGAACTTGGCTCATTTTATTTACACCTATTCCTTCTGCTTCTCCAGAACACTGCAAAGATGTTTTGTTTATTTCTGTCATTTACCCAGAGAGGACTGTTGAGTCTCCAAATGTAATTGTTGATGTGACTATTTCTTCTTTCAGCTCAATCAGATTCTTTTTCTTGTATTTTGAAGCTCTGTTTTTAGGTGTACACACTTAAGATTGTTGTATTTTCTTGGTGAATTGACATTTTTCTTAAGATTTATTTATTTTGAGAGAGTGAGAATGAGAGAGAGAGAGAGAATACATGAGAGCAGGGAGGGTTAGAGGGAGAAGCAGACTCCCCGCTGCACAGGGAGCCCAACGCGGGACTCGATCCCGGGATTCCAGGACCATGACCTGAGCTGAAGGCAGTCGCTCAACCAACTGAGCCACCCAGGCGCCCCGAATTGACTCTTTTATCATTATGTGATGTTCCTTTCTATGCATGGTAAATTTCCTTCTTATAAAGTCAACTTTTTCTGATATTTCATTTATAGTCCTACTTTCCCGATACCTAACCTTGACAACCACTCATGTGTTTTCTATCACTGTAGTTTTGTCTTTTTCAAAAACGCTATAGAAATAGAAGAACAGAGCATGTAATTTATCGAGACTGGTTTCTTTCACTCAGGAAATTGCATTTGAGGCTCATCCAAGTTGTATGTATCAATAGTTTATTACTTTTCTGTTGCTGAGTAGTAACCCATTGTACAGGTGTACCACAGTTTATCCATTCATCCATAGAAGGAAATTTGCGTAAAAACAATCAGATTTTATCAAATATGAATAGCTGATATAAACATTCACAGGTATGTTTTTGTGTGAACATAGGTTCTTATTTCTTCCAGGAGTGGCATTGGTGAGTCATATAGTGTCTATATGTTTAGAAGAAATGACCAAATTATTTTCCACAGAGGCTGTACCATTTTACATTCTGACCAGTAATATATGAGAGTTCAAGTTGCTCTTTATCATTGTTAACATTTAGTAAGGTCAGTAATTTTTAAAATTTCAGTCACTCTCAAGTGTGTGTTGTGTTACCTCATCTTAATTTTAATTTGCATTTCTCTTCATTGATGTAGAACAATTTCCATGTGCATAATTGTCATCCATATGCCCACTTTGGTGATGTGTCTATCAAGATCATTTACCCATTTTTAAAAGCCAAATGTCCATTGACAAATGAATAAATAAAGAAGATGTGGTATATAAATATACAATGGAATATTACTCAGTCATCAGAAAGGATGAATACCTACCATTTACATCAGTGTGGATGGAACTGGAGGGTATTATGCTAAGTGGAATAAGTCAATCAGAGAAAGATAATTATAATATGGTTTCACTCATATGTGGAATATAAGAAACAGTGCAGAGGATCATAGGGGAAGGGAGGGAAAAACAGAATGGAAAGAAATCAGAGAGAGAGACAAACCATGAGAGACTCTTAACTATAGGAAACAAACTAAGGGTTGCTGGAGGGGAGGTGGGGGGCATGGGGTAATTGGGTGATGGGTATTAAGGAAGGCACATGATGTGATGATCACTGGGTGTTATATGCAACTGATGAATTATTTAACTCTACATCTGAAACTAATGATGTACTGTATGTTGGTTAATTGAATTTTTTAAAAAAGACAATTCAAAAGCCATGAAAAAAATTTAAAAATGGGTCATTTGTGTGCTAATTTTTGAGATTTGAAAACCTTTGATGTATTCGGGATACAAGTCTCTTGTTGAATATATGATTTGCAAATACTTTCTAACAGTCTGTAGCTTGACTTTTTATTCTGTTTTTCTCAGAGCAAAAGTTTTTAATTTTGAGGAAGTCTAACTCCAGGTCATGAGATTTTCTCCTACGTTTTCTTTAAAAATTTTATAGTTTTCCCTTAGCATTTAGATCAATGATACATTTTAACTTGATTTTGTACTATAAACTGTTAGGTTTAAGTAGAGGTTCTTTTTTGTTTCTTTTTTTGTTGTTTCTTTTTTTAAAAATATGGGTGTCTAATTGTTCTATTACCATTTATTGAAAAGACCAACATTTCTCAATTGAATTGTCTTACTCCTTCATAAAAAACTCTACTGGTCCTCTTTGTGTGGGTCTATTTCTGGAATCTAATCAGTTCTACGGATCTATGTGTATATCCTTTAGCTAATACCACATCATCTTTTTTTAAAATTTTTATTGTTATGTTAATCACCATATATTACATCATTAGTTTTTGATGTAGTGTTCCATGATTCATTGTTTGTTCATAATACACAGTGCTCCATGCAGAATGTGCCCTCTTTAATACCCATCACCAGGCTAACCCATCCCCCTACCCTCCTCCTCTCTAGAACCCTCAGTTTGTTTTTCAGAGTCCATCATCTCTCATGGTTCGTCTGGCCTCCGACTTACTCCCCTTCATTCTTCCTCTACTGTTATCTTCTTCTTTTTATTTTCTTTAAAATATGTTGCATTATTTGTTTCAGAAGTACAGATCTGTGATTCAACAGTCTTGCCAGGTCACAGCGCTCACCGTAGCACATACTCTCCCCAATGTCTATCACCCAGGCACCCCATCCGTCCTACCCCCAACCACTTCAGTAACACTCAGTTTCTTTCCTGAGATTAAGAATTCCTCATATCAGTGAGGTCATATGATACATGTCTTTCTCTGATTGACTTATTTCACTAAGCATAACACCCTCCAGTTCCATCCACGTTGTTGCAAATGGCAAGATTTCATTCCTTTTGATGGCTGCATAATATTCCATTGTGTATATATACCACTTCTTTATCCATTCATCTATTGATGGACATCTTGGCTCTTTCCACAGTTTGGCTATTGTGGACATTGCTGCTATAAACATTGGGGTGCACGTACCCCTTCGGGTCCCTACATTTGTATCTTTGTGGTAAATACCCAGTAGTGCAATTGCTGGATCGAATGGTAGCTCTAATTTCAACTGTTTGAGGAACCTCCATACTGTTTTCCAGAGTGGTTGCACCAGCTTGCAGTCCCACCGACAGTGTAGGAGGGTTCCCCTTTCTCCACATCCCCGCCAACATCTGCCGTTCCCTGATTTGTTCATTTTAGCCATTCTGACGGGTGTGAGGTGGTATCTCATTGAGGTTTTGATTTGGATTTCCCTGATGCCGAGCGATGTTGAGCACTTTTTCATGTGCCTGTTGGCCATTTGGATGTCTTCTTTGGAAAAATGTCTGTTCATGTCTTCTGCCCATTTCTTGATTGGATTATTTGTTCTTTGGGTGTTGAGTTTGATAAGTTCTTTATAGATTTTGGATACTAGCCCTTTATCTGATATGTCATTTGCAACTATTTTCTCCCATTCTGTCGGTTGTCTTTTGGTTTTGTGGACTGATTTTTTGCTGTGCAAAAGCTTTTTATCTTGATGAAAAAGTTCATTTTTGCCCTGGCTTCCCGTGCCTTTGGCGATGTTTCTATGAAGAAGGTGCTGCAGCTGAGGTCGAAGAGGTTGCTACTTGTGTTCGCCTTTAGGATTTTGATGGAGTCCTGTCTCACGTTTAGTTCTTTCAAACATTTGGAGTCTATTTTTCTGTGTGGTGTAAGGAAATGGTCCAGTTTCATTCTTCTGCATGTGGCTGTCCAATTTTCCCAACACCATTTGTTGAAGAGACTGTCTTTTTGCCATTGGACATTCTTTCCTGCTTTGTCAAAGATAAGTTGACCATAGAGTTGAGGGTCCATTTCTGGGCACTCGATTCTGTTCCATTGATCTATGTGTCTGTTTTTGTGCCAGTACCATACTGTCTTGATGATGACAGCTTTGTAATAGAGCTGGAAGTCCGGAATTGTGATGTCGCCAGCTTTGCTTTTCTTTTTCATTATTCCTCTGGCTATTCTGGGTCTCTTCTGGTTCCATACAAATTTTAGGATTATTTGTTCCATTTCTTTGAAAAAAGTGGATGGTATTTTGATGGGGATTGCATTGAATGTGTAGATTGCTCTAGGTAGCATTGACATCTTCACAATGTTGGTTCTTCCAATCCATGAGCATGGATCGTTTTTCCATTTCTTTGTGTCTTCTTCAATTTCTTTCCTGAGTATTTTATAGTTTTCTGAGTACAGATCCTTTGCCTCTTTGTTTAAATTTATTCCTAGGTATCTAATGGTTTTGGGTGCAATTGTGAATGGGATCGACTCTTTGATTTGTCTCTCTTCTGTCTTGTTGTTGGTGTATAGGAATGCCACTGATTTCTGTGCACTGATTTTATATCCTGCTACTTGACCTGCCGGGTCTCTGTGGATAGGTCTGTTGCTAATCTAATATTTTTACCATTGTAGGTTACATATCTCTTCTCCCGAGCTGCTTTCAGGATTTTCTCTTTGTCTCTGAGACTCGTAAGTTTTACTATTAGATGTCCCGGTGTTGACCTATTATTATTGATTTTGAGAGGGGTTCTCTGTGCCTCCTGGATTTTGATGCCTGTTTCCTTCCTCACATTAGGGAAGTTCTCTGCTATTATTTGCTCCAATATACCTTCTGCCACTCTCTCTCTTTCTTCTTCTTCTGGGATCCCAATTATTCTAATGTTGTTTCGTCTTATCGTATCACTTATCTCTCAAATCCTGCCCTC
>NW_027398773.1:0-10048 GCF_003265705.2 Callorhinus ursinus | reverse complement strand
TTTTAACTCCACCCGGTGGTACAATGGGCGCATTTGTTCAACCAATGTGTGTGAAGGGTACCCTGAAAGTAAGATCAACACCTGCCATGTAATTTTCCTTTGGGCGCCCCTTTCCCTGTCAACACTTCTTTTTTGAATACCTGAACTCCACTCCTTCCAGGGCCCTGCTTCAGTGACCCTTTCCCTCGTCCCATCTTGTAGCAGTGAGGATGGGAGATGATACCTGGGGCCCCTATAAAGAACCAGTCACCACACAGAGAGATTTATCACACCGTGACACAGAGATCATACCACCGGAACACCACCCTGGAAGAGAATGCTTACCTCTCCTCACCAGAATACAAAACTTTCAAATCCACTTGTACTCACATGCCCATGCATGTATAAAGCCTCATACGTGGACACATGGGTCGCTCATCTTCCCTCCTCACTGCAAGGAGACCCATGACAATCCATCGCCTTCTCACATCCACCTGAAGCTGTTGATACCAACTCAAAGTTCACCACCACCACTTCTGTTCATGGCAGCAAGAAGCCATGTGACTGAACAAACTGTCCTTCCAGATCCTATGGCCGTCTGGGCAGGGGAAGAGTGGCTCACAGAGAGAGTGACTTCTGTGTCCTTCTGGGAATGGGGACGGCGGCAGGTCTCTCATGTGCAGAGACAAAGTTGCAAACACTTACATGGCCATGAGAGTCAAAGCTGGGGGTAGGCTGTGCCCGAACTAAGCGCCCCGGAGTCTACATGGCCACCTGGGCCTATCTGAATTGGAATTCTTCCAAGATCAGTTCTAATGCCTTGCACATGGCTCAATCGCCCACCCCTCACATCCGAACTCTCAAGCTATCCAAGCTAGACAACCCTCTGTCCTCAGTTCTGCTGGCCCTCCTTGGTACTTCCAACGCCCTCCTCGACATCCTCCCAGCCCCCCTGTATCTCGCCCTCGATCTCGACCCAAAACCCGGCGCCATCCCCAGGCCCACCCCACCACCACCTGCTCCCCCACCTATCACTAACGCTCCCCAAGTACTTTATGTTGCTAAGCGACTTTAGCAACTCACAGAGATCTTGGAGAGGAGGACATTTTCTAATGAAAAGGGGTATTATGAAATGGAAACCACAGATCTCCCAGAACAGACCACCGCCTCCTGATCTGACCCCACTCCAGACCCAATGAGCCCTTTACTCCCAAGAATAGAAAGATGAAATAAATAAATATAAACATAAATATAGATATACAAAATATATCTATATCTATATATCTATCTATCATCTATCTATCTATCTAATCTATGAAGGGATGATTTCTAGACTTCTTCCTACCTGCACTGCCCGACTCAATCCAAACCTTCCCTCAGCAAATCTGTCTTCCCTCTGTCACCCTCCAACAGGGTGGAATTGCTTGTGTGTCAGGGGTCATTGTGGTTTCCTAAATCTTGATTTTTGAAGTTGGAACAAGGCGATCTGTGGTGACAGGCCAGGTATGGTCTGGATCACACACTCAGTCTCTGCTTATTAAATCAGTGCAGGTGGGCCCTGGAGCAATTCTGTGAGTTGAGCTGATCAGAAGGAGGGGCGTGGGTCTGAGTCCATTGGAAGAATGACCCCAGTCTGAAGTTTTGTAGCATGGCCATCTGATGCTCAGTCCACATGGCCAACCTCAGGCAGGAGTCTGCCCTCAACCAGAATTGCTTATATCCATCTATGTTTTCCTGAGAAAGAGATCTCGATGGCCTCAGGTCAACTGCCCACTCTGTGGGCCCAGGGCCCAGATCAAGCCTAAATCCTGGATTAGCCACTTGAAAATTAAAGATGGAAAGCTCCAGAAAAAATCCCTGGGCTCCTGGCTGGGCAGTTGCTGCACCAAGCAACAGTCTCATACCTGTTCACCTGTTCACTGTGTGCATATGTTTCAAGTGCAAGATGGTCCTAAGTTCTGTTTGCAAAGACAGATGGCATAAGGTACAGGGGCTTGAAGGAGTAACTTTGGGTGAGGGAGATCAAGGACCCTGTCTTTTCCTACTGGGGCTGAAACAGGGACTGATTAAGCAAGCATGAGTATTTTCAGGATTCGTCAGTCTGTCTGGGTTCAAACAAACCCCCTGCTTTACACCTGATCAGCTACGTGGCCTTGGGAATATGGCCAGAGGGTTGGGTGACAATGAAATTAGGACAGATGTGAATCTTTCAGAGCAGAGTGTGACATGCCATACATGCTTATAGATGTGGGCTCTAGGGCCAACTGGTGATGAGGTGCTGGGTAACCTTATACTTATGCAGGGACACTCGGGTGTATATCGTCTGTGCACTTATGAGCCCTGGAATGCCTAGTCTACCTAAGAGGAATTGCAAATTGATCTGGGTGGCCCATGGCTCTGTAGTGTATTAAAATTTGATAAAATAAAACAACCAAATTTTATCTGCCTTTCCTGAGAGCCAACAATACTAAGATTAGAGTTCGCATGTCCATGACTCCTTTGGTTGACTTTGGTCTGTCTCTACTGAAGTCAGTTTCTTAATCTGCCTACTGGGTGTATAAGCTTTGTACCCTGGTGTCAGATACCAGGTACCCTCTAAACACTGAACAAATCTTAATGTCAGTCACAGAGTGAGACAAACACCAAGCCATAGGCCACATGGCCCAAAGAGCAGAAACAGCCATGGCAGCAACTCAGGACCTGCCCTCACCCTTCCTGGGCAGTCCTGAACCCTGAGCTTGCAGGTGGGAATGGTGTGGCAAGATGTGCTCAGGCTAGGGAGTAGGGGTGGGTGTGGAGGATTTGGAAGAAATTTGGAGGAGCTATACTACCAGTGGTTTCTTTCCACTTACAGATCATCCCTCCTCCTCAGAGCTTCCCAGGATCCGGAATGGATTCTCCTGGCACTCTCTCCTTTCACATGCTCAAATCCTTGTCCTTAGTTTTTCCCTTCTTTCCTCATTGGGCCTGTCATCTGTAGCTGACTCTTGGGTCTCCTTCCTGGGGAGACAGGGCTTATGCTCAGGGAAAACTGATGGGAGGCCATGGATTGGGTAGAGCCTGTAGAATCTGATTGATGGTCTCTTGTGTATCTTCCGAAACTTTCCATGCCCACGAATAGATTTATATATAACAGTCTTCTTGTTTAGTCACTGTTCATACTACTCTGACTTCCTGTTTCATTTATCAAATTAGAGTTATTTTCATATTAGGACACAGGCACTCACCTTCTCAAAATTACATTTGTGGTAGCGGTAATTACGAGATATAGTGCAACATTTCCTTCCTGGGTGGGGTTATCTAGCCCCCTGCTTTAGCTTTTCCTCGATGTACTCATTTCCTCACATATAAGCCAATACTTGTTTATATCAAATTCACTAATTTTTGCAAAACGAATAGATATTCCAATTGTCATTTTTTTTAATTATGAATGAAGATTTTGACAAGTGAAGTGAGACTCTCTGATTTGCCTTAATATCCCTGTGGATACTCTAACCCTGTAAATGGCTTACAGGTCCCAGAGCAGATACTGCTGCACACAGAGACATGAAGAACAGGGGAAACCTGGACAGGCTGTACAATGAGCCAGCATCAAAGATCATCTAGCAACTGAGGGATATGCTCACTCTTTCTCTGTGGGATGGTTTAGGCAAATGTTAAGTATTTTTCTAAAAAGCAGAAAACATAATAACTTTTATTCCTAGGAACAGTAACAAGATGATTTGACGGTGGCTAAATCTGTGCACATGGTAAAAGCCTGACTCCTGAGCATTCAGAAATAACAGACCTAAGATGTGTGTAGGAACAGGTGCTAACTGCGTATTTGATCTATATGAGAAATCTTTTTTACGATTTATTTATTTATTTATTTGAGAGATAGAGATAGCATGAGAGAGACCATGAGCAGAGAGAAGATGCAGAGGCAGAGGGAGAAGCAGGCTCCCCACTGAGCAGGAAGCCCGATGTGGGACTTGATCCCTGGACCCTAAGATCATGACCTGAGCCGAAGGCAGACATTTAAATGGCTGAGTCACTCAGGCACCCCCAATATAAGAAATCTTATATTTACACAGAAAAAAATGATCCCAATGAATATAATTTTAGTACGTTTTAAATGGAAGTGGAAAAAATCGAGGTAGTTCTTCTTTAATGTGTAGAAAACTCATCAAGAAACAGAAATTAACCTAAAGGAGTTTTCTGCTGAAACTATATTCCTTGTAAAGAATCGTCAGTGACCTCCTCCTGGCCAATACAGTTGGGCCTGTGTACTTCTCTTGGGTAGGTTCTCTGATAATGGAATGGCTGGGTTATATGGCAGGTGTATATTTTGACATATGAATGCACCCAGGAAACCAGCACCACAATCAACATAGTGAACATGTCCATCATTCCAAAGGCTTCCTTGGGGTACTCTGTAATCCCTCCAGCCCCTTCACTCCCCGGCCCTAGCAACATCTGCTCTGTTTCTCTCACTGTGTTTCTGTTTGCATTTAAAAAAAATAATAATAAATGCAATCATACAGCGAGTACTCTTTTTTTTTTTTGGTTTATCTTCTTTCACTCAGCATAATCATTTTGAGGTTTATCCATTTGTCAATGTGTTCCAGTCCTTGTGGATTGGACAGCCTTTGTGTCTCGTCCTTGTTGCCACCCTGAGCTCCACCATGTGACTGCCCCACAATTTGTTTCTCTAACCAGGTAATGGACTTTACAGTTTAAGATCAATAGAAATAAAGCAGCTATGAGCATTTGTACACAAGTCTTTGCGTGGGCATATGCTTTCATGTTTCCTGGCTAAGTACCTACACGCAGGATCATATAGTACGTGTATGGTGAGCACTTTTAAAACCTGCCAAAACGTGTCTTCAAGGCAGTTTCAACACTCTACATCCACGTTAGCACTATCTGAGATTTCCAGTTCCTCCAGCTCCTTGCCAACACTTGGTGTGCCCAGTCTTTTTGATTTAATTTAATCTCAAGAAACAATTTAATGATTTTATTTATTTATTTGAGAAAGAGAGAGCACAAGCGAGCACAAGTAGGGGGAGGGGCAGAGGGATAGGGAGAAGCAGACCCCCCGCTGTGCAAGGGAGCCTGACGTGGGGCTTGATCCCAGGACCCGGGGACCATGACCTGAGCTGAAGGCATTCGCTTCACCACCTGAGCCACCAAGGTGCCCCGAATTTTAGCCATTCTATAGGTGTGCGATAATATGTCATGTGTGGGGTTTTTATCCACAAGTGTAGTCTATATATATATTTAAAGCATTCTAAATGAATATTGTTAAGATTTATCATGAGGTAATAGGGCAGTAACTTTTGACAGTAGCAAAATGTGAGAGTGCACATAGGGAAAGGAGGAGGTAGAAATAAGCATAAAATTAAATTCAAACAGAATTTGGATTTTTCAACATCACAAACCTCAATGGAAAACATCTGAAAGACATACCAATATCAACAGTCATAGAACAATTTCTCCATTAAGCCAGGTCTATCCTATATAAAGATATTCCAAAGTATCCAAACTCCAAGAGCTTCCCTGTCTGCTGAAGTTACTACACCCAAATAGAACACTTTATATTTAAAACAAAATCCTCAGAGTGCATGACTGGCTCAGTCAGTAGAGTGTGTGACAATTGATCTTGGAGTCCTGAGGTCAAGCCCCATGTTACATGGTAGAGATTACTCCTTAAAAAGATACTAAAAAAAAAAAAAATTTAGCACAAGTCAATAATTTGCCCACAGTCAGTTCATCCTGCACTTTTAGGGTGATGATAGGTTTGCTCTTCACAAGAAGCATCATGTGCCACCCAATGGACTTTTATACGGTTTGTTTATTTCCAATGTATGCTTTCATCTTGCCCCACTAATTCTTTCTCCCCAAAGCTCTAGAGAACCCCAGTTTTGATCTGCATGCTCAGTGAGAATTCATTCATGTCCATGATATTTTCATAATGATGAAGAGAGACAATGCAGAGCCCAGAGGTGGGACCTAACCAGCCAGCCCTTGCATCTCTTCTGGCTGGGTTGAGCTATCACTGAACTGACTTTGTTAGGCAAATGTGTGCCACTGCTCCAAAACGATGCTTAATTCCATGCTCAGACAGATTCGGCAGTGTTGCTAGGGACAAATGATTCCTCAGGTTGTATATGCCAGGAATATAAAATTGGTTAATTTAATTTTGGATTGTTTAATTTCTGAGATATGAATCCAAACTTCAATAACTTTTCCTTGAGGAACATGACTTAAGTGTTGCATTATATCAAAGCTGTCAAAATGTGAATACAGTGAATACAGTACGGTCATTGTGACGTGGCCCTAGTGATGATGAGCAGGCTCTCCTATCATTGCAGCCCTACTTCATTTTCAGTCACTGAAACACTATTACTCATCCTAAAGGTACATACTGTACACACAGACACAGCATTGTGAAGACCACTTTGTTGAATATAGGCCACTTCCAAAATCACAGTCAACATTCCTAAAAGCAAATAAAACAAATCA
Source organism: Callorhinus ursinus (assembly GCF_003265705.2). NCBI lineage: Eukaryota > Metazoa > Chordata > Mammalia > Carnivora > Otariidae > Callorhinus > Callorhinus ursinus. The sequence continues at coordinate 3,565 of NW_027398773.1, read as the reverse complement.
TTCTATGCATTGCTTCTTTAGTGCAAAGCCTTTGAAAACAACCTTATTCAGAAAAGTGGTGCTCTGCATTTGGCTAGCTATTACTCTAGTCATGTGAGATCCATCTATAAGAAAGTAAGGAAGGAAAAAATTAATAGTGGAAATATAAAAATGTGGAAATTATATTTAGATCCTATGAGTTTAACCAAATGTTAGCTGACAGCTGCAACAGACCACGATTTAATGAGCATTCCAATCATTTCAAACCTTATACTGTTCTTTGTAAAGGAAATAAATTCTCTAATACCACTCCTATCTCCTCTAGGTAAATTGTTTCGTGTGAGTCTATCCAAGGCCTGTGATTGCTACCTCTTAACTCTGCCACACATGCCCAGGCACTCTGAGAACTGTACAGGACAGGGTGAACTTGAAAAAGTTCAAACAGCACTTCTCTGTGAGGTCTTGTTCAGAAGACCACAGAATCCACCAGAAGTGAACTTCCAAAACATTTTTCCACACTGAAGATGATAAACGGATCTCACGTGATCACAAATTCTACAGAGGCCACAAAATATTAGAATAAACTGGCCTTTAGTGTTAGTGATTCATTAATACCTAAAATCTGTTTTTGCGTCTTAATAAAATTAGCATTACTTCATCTGATAAAGGTATAAATCTACTTATAAAACTGGACTTTTGAATAGATTCAGAGCTTCTTTCTCAGATTTTCGTCTTAAATCAGCAAACCCATTTGAGGTAAAGAAGAAGCATCTATGTAGTTTGAAAATATTTTCTTTAGCTGTCTGCAAATTAACTGCTTAATTCATACTCAATGTAGGAACACTCTATCAGTTCACACCAGACTCTGAGAAGGCACTTAGAAATCTGACAAGAGCAAAACCAGGAGTGTTCCCACTCTTACTTTCTGAATAGTGAACATCAAAATTGTAGATACCTATAAGAAATGTGTACTACACCATGAGCATCTTTAGCAGAGGTGTTGAAGGACATATTATAACACTGTTTTAAACCACAAATGCTAGGGGTTCCTGCTTGTCTCAATGGATTGAGCGTCTGGCTCTTGGTTTTGGCTCGGGTCATGACCTCAGGGTCATGGGGTCAAGCCACCCCAAGGAGCCCCACATTGGGTCCCGCACTCAGTGAGAAGTCTGCTTTAGATTTTCTCCCTCCCTCTGCCCTTAACCCGCCACCCGCCCCCCATGCTCACTTGTGTGCTCTCTCTCTCTCAAAAACATAAATCTTAAGAAAATAAACTGCAAATGCTAAATACCCTATTTCAAATGCTCTAATTTATGAATTAATATCTATGAGGTAACAATGGCACTTTACCACAGTGATTGGAGAACAGTCCACTTTTTTGCCAATTTTATGAATACTTTCCTTAACTAAATGTACAATTATATAACACTTACATGTCATTTTTAAAAATGTACTGTACACAGTTAAGAGACTATAGAACTAAACTTAATCATAATTTAATTAGAAAACTCACGTTTGTATTGTTTATGTTAAAGGAAAAACTGTGTTACTCTAATCCTTTTAATGTAATGACTTTTGTTCAAGATTATGAAAAATTTGAATAACTTCTCTCAAGACCATTTCATTTCAAATTTATACAACTTGTTTAGTCAGCTGCCCAGAAAGAAAGGAAATAAAAGGAAAATATTTGCCCAGATGAGGTAGAGAATGTTCACACGAATTCAATGCATAGTTCTCTTGGTTGTTCTGTTTCATCCTTAACTGGACCCAAACCAATTTTAAATCCGAGCTTAAATGAGCTTCTTCAATTCTTCTTCCAATAAGGCTCGGTCACTCCCATCTCTGGGTCAGGGAGTACTCACCTCTCTGCAGAGTACTTTGTCTTTGGTTCCGTCCTGCTCGTCCAAGGACCACCAACACAGCCATTTTGAGAAGGGGATGTAATCACTCTGCTGTTTGTACTCACAGGCAACACTGATTTCTGATTAGGCTTGCCGCCATCATATCCAGTGTTAATGTCCTGTATATGCAACACAACAAGTATCCCATACAATTTTGGATATTCTTTTGGAGAATAAAAACTGTGAAGCCTTTCAAATACACTTTTGATGTTAGTTGGATCACAACGCAAGAAATAAGAAATCTTTGAAATATGATAACCATATTTTTCATAAATCTTAATCAGTTGCTGTTTCAATGTTACATTCATGGTTTCCATGTAAGACCATCTCAGAACAACAGTGGCAGTACTCAACTCATCATTATGCAAAGGGAAGTTCCACACAGAAAACCAACCAACTCTTCAAATGCAAAAGGACTTCTTTCCCATTTTCCAGGAGGCCTTTGTCCCCCTGCTAGTTTTTTTTTAAGATTTTATTTGAGAGCAAGAGACAGAGAGAGCATGATGGGGGTGGTGGATGGGGGCAGAAGGAGAGGGAGAAGCAGACTCCCCTAAGAGAATGGAGCTGATGATGCTGGGCTCGATCCCAGAACCCTGGGAACATGACCTGAGCTGAATGCAGACGTTTAACTGACTGAGCCACCCAGGTGCCCCATCCTGTTCCCCTCCAGTTTTATTAAGAAATAATTGACATACATTGCTGTATACGTTTAAGGTGTGCACCAGGGTGGTTTGATTTACATCGATTGTGAAATGATCACCACAGTAGGTTCAGCCAACATCCATCTTCTCAATAGGGATACAATAAATAGAAAAGACAAGAAAAGAAATGAGAGATATGTTTTCCATGGGATAAGAACTCCTAGGGCTTACTCTCTCCTTGTATCTTGCTGCAGTCATCAGGCTGCCCCAGAGACCTCCATAACCATCCAGTCCAATGTCCATCCCCTAGTCAAGCTACTGACGTGACAGCGTTCCCGTGGCCAGTCTCCCGAAGTGGTTGCTGCCATCAGGATCTGTGGCTAGCACTATCAGGGCATTGTTGTCTCTGCCAGTCTCACAGAAAGTTCCAGCACTGAATCTCCTTCTTCAGGCTTTGGGCATTTAACGGCAGACAACTTGCTCTTTTGTTTGGGGATTGTTGAGTTGTTTAGTTAAAAGGATACAATCCAGGAACAGACAGATGGAAGAGATGAATAGGGCAAAGTATATGGGGGAATGGCTGTGGAGCATCGCATTCTCTCAAGACCCCCAACTTCCCAGCACTGCCATGAGCTCACCAACCTGGAAATCCTGTGGTTTCCATGTGCATTTCCCTAAAGGCTAGTGATGTTAAGCATATTTTCATGTGCCGACTACCATTGACATATCTTCTCTGGTGGTCTGTTCAAATCTTTTGCCTTTTTAAAGTTTTTCATTGTATTTTTATTTTAGAGTTTTAAGAGTTCTTTTTATATACCAAAAATAAGTCCTCTATCAGATATATGCTTGGGAAATATTTTCTCCCAGTCTTTGGCTTTTATTAATTCTCTAAATAGTGTCTTTTTACATTTTGATTAAGTTCAATTAGTGTTCTTTTTTAGATCATTCTTTTGGTGTCGTATCTAAGAAATTTTTTCTTAACTTAAGGTCTCAAAGGTTTTCTTTGATGTTTTCTTCTAGAAGTTTTAGAGTCTTAGGTTTTAC
>NW_027398772.1:0-9994 GCF_003265705.2 Callorhinus ursinus | reverse complement strand
AGAAGGGGCACAAATACTCCTAAAACCGCCGTTCTGATGTGTGTCCCACTGGCAACCAGAGCAAGAGCCTGAAACTAAAAATGTCAATATGTTATCAGCTGTCGCAACTTCTTTCTAGATATGTCTCCGGAGGCAAGGGAAATAAAAGCAAAAATAAACTACTGGGACTACCTCAAAATCAAAAGCTTCTGCACAATGAAGGAAGCAATTAGCAAAACTAAAAGGCGAAGATATTTGCAAATGACATATCTGATGAAGGGTTAGTATCCAAAATATAGAAAGAACTTATAAAACTCAGCACCTGGAAAGTGAATAATCCAATTAAAAATGGGCAGAAGACATGAATAGACATTTTTCCAAAGAAGACTATACAGATGGCCAACACACATGAAAAGATGCCCAACATCACTCATCATTAGGGAAATACAAATCAAAGCCACAATGAGATACCACCTCACACCTGTCAAAATGGCTAAAATAAAATAAAAAACCCAGAAGAAACAACAGGTGCTGGTAAGGATGCGGAAAAAGGGGAAGCGTCTTGCACCGTTGGTGGGAATGCAAACTGATGCAGCCACTCTGGAGAACAGTACGGAGATTCCTCAAAAAGTTAAAAATAGAGCTACCCTATGAACCAGCAATTGCACCACTAGGTATTTACCCAAAGTATACAAAAATACTAATTCAAAGGGATACATGTACCCTGATATTTATAGCAGCATTATTTAAAATAACCAAGATATGGAAGCAGCCCAAATGTCCCTTGATAGATGAATGGATAAAGAAAAGGTGGTATGTATATTACTCAGCCATAAAAAAGAGTGAAATCTTGCCAATTGTAATGACATGGATGCAGCTAGAGAGTATAATGTTAAGTAAAATAAATCAGAGAAAGACAAATACCATATGATTTCACTTGTATGTGGAATTTAAGAAACAAAACAAATGAGCAGAGGGGAAAAAAGAAAGAGAGAGGCAGACCAAGAATTAGACTCTTAAGTATAGAGAACAAACTGACGGTCACCAGAGGGGAAGTGGGTGGGGGGATGGGTGAAATAGGTGGTGGGGATGAAGGAGGGCACTGTGATGAGCACCGGGGGTTGTATGGAATTGCGGAATCACTATATTGTACACCTGAAACTAATATTACACTGTATGCTGACTAACTGGAATTTAAGTGAAAACTTAAGAAAAATAAAAAATAAAAATGTCAATATATTTATAAAAGAGACTATCAGTGCTTCTTAAACCAATATAGTGAATGATAGAAAGAAGGGCATTGAGAATTAATCATCTTAAGATAAGTACCACATATTGTAAGAAATCAGGAAGAAAATGATAAGAAAAACACAACAGAACTGATGGCAAAGCAAACAGTACAACTTATATAAAGAGGTAGGAATATGAATAGTCATACCTATATATAAATAGGTAGGTTTAACTGCACTACTCATCTAGTTTTAATTAAACAACTGCCAGAATTAAAAGTGATTCTATAATGAACCAAACAAATTAACAAAAATGGGATAGATTTGATTATGCAAAAATTATTTGGTAAAATACATAAATATATAAATGATTTGAGATATTTAGAAACCTAACGGATTCTTTCTCATGACTTCGATGACAATTATGTTTAATGGATTTTACTGAAAATTGGAACTAGAATTTTAGTTTGCATACTGTCCTCACCTACACACCGGGGTAGAGAACTCCATTTTCCCATCTGGCATATTATCTCATCTTTTTCCGATACCCTGAAACCATCCTCACACCTGTAATTTAACTTGCTGCCATGTGGGTAAATCTTAGGTTTCGATGATTCTTCTCTTTCTTCTGAAAATTCAGATGATTTAATGGTTCCATGTTCTATATGAGGTGGTTGAGGACATGCAAGTTTTTCTATATGAAGAACAGAGATCAAAGGGTCAAGTATAGACACAATGTTTAAATTCAAAAATGCAATCAAATGCCATTTGGGATTTTAAAATAAGGATAATTTGAACAAACTAAATTAACGAAAAACTGAAAAACATTTGAAACTTGCAAGCATATATGTCCCCATAAAATCTATGCTATTATCTACTTGTTCACTATGCCCCCTCATTCTTGTCCTGTTCATCATGAGGAGTAAAATAGGCATAAAGAGAAATTTTCTCTGGTATTTGCACAATAACCCAAAGTTTTTGTCTGTTCATTTCACAGTAGAAGTGAAAGAACGCTGATTGGTTTGTATACTTAGTTTGTAATGTACTGTTTCAAGGTAAAGTGAAATAGGTATAGAGAAAGGTCTTCATCTTGTTCCTTTTCACAAAGCACAGGGGAGTATTAACCTCATTTGAAAGAATGTTATGAAGCAAGTTACGCAGTACTGACCAACACAGCGTGGTATTGACTGCCATCTTCCATCTTTGCACACAATTTCTTCGGCATCCTGAAGCATGTAATTGTCTTGACAGACAACAGATACTTTTTCTCCATCCTGATAATTCACCGTCGTTGCCATATTTTGAGCTTTGGGAATCTGAGGTGGAGGGGGGCATGACTGCGTTCTAACTTCTAAAAATATTAAAATTTAGATTTCTTGATTAAAAATCATAAGTTAAACATATTAACCAGATAATTAACCAGAAAACTCAATAATAATGTACCATTAATGATCAAATAATGACATTATGTTCGATATTTAAACATGTTATACTCTTGGGCTTGTAGAGCACTTTAATATATCACATGTGGTTTATATTCTCACCATGTTACTTGTAGTATCTTCCTTTTATTCTTTCTGTGACAAATCTTGCTTGATGTATGTAAAACTTATTTTAATGGTTTCTAACCATTAGGATGTTCTGAGTTGTCCACTCAGTAAGAGGCACTAAATAAATACTGATATCAGGATCTTGTTTACAGATATCCATAATCAAATGTATTGTGATTGGATTTAAACCCCCACAAGGTGTGGAACGGAAGCTAATTAGTCAGAGGAAGAATTACGTGTAGTTAACGATCAATTATCTGATACAGATTCTTGGCTAAGATAAGAATTAGATATGGTCACTAATGTTTACAGTGTGTTGTTTAGAGTTCAAAACTCTCTGGAGGTACTGTTTACTAGCTTGGCTAGTAAACAGTAAGAGAGAGATAGGCTAACGAAAAGCACCCTGTTGAACAGATCAGACAGCCTTGGCTTCAGTTGCATGACCAGCAAGGGACACAAGATTCCTCTGTAAACTTGTGTTTGAGCTCCCAGAGAACAGAGATACCGCACGTGTATCTTGGCAGCTCATAATCTGAAGACAAAGCATGTCTTGTTCAACTGAGGGAAGCCTTTGGATGGCTGTACCTGGAGGCTTTTGGATCTCTCTATGATTCCTTGATTTTGCTTTCTCCTGTCGTGCATTTATTTCATTAAAGGTCTTATGTGAGTGTACACTGGGAAGTCTTGTAAGTCCTTTCAGTTACTCAAGATTTTGTAGTCAATTCAGAGAAATATTTGACCGAATACACTTCATTCATGCTTACTAATATTTTCTATTTCTCGTATTTTCTATTTCTATCTAAGTGTAGAAGTATTTTATATTTAATCAAAACCTTTTTTTCTTATTTGTTTTAAATATCTTGGCATTTTTTTTCAATGCATTGTCAAAGATTGAGTTTCTTCTGTATCTGATCTTTACCATTTTTGCCCTAATAATCTTAATTTGTACTTCCTTTGATACATTTTTGCTATAGGTTGGTCTAACAACTAAATTTCCCTAAAGGCAGAATTACTATTCTGCAAATCACCTGTTTATACTTTTTAAAAAAGTTTCTTTGTATTTTAATTAATTATTTGTATTTTATTTTATTTTTATGTTTTAAAAATTATTCTGTATTTTTTTTTTGCAGTTCTTTGTATAGCAATCATACCACAAAAAAGCTGTTAAAAGAGAATAACTTTATTTAGAAAAAATAAATATTTGGAAATTAAGAAACAAAATTCAAAATAACTGATAGGTCAAAGAAGAAATCACAAGGAATATTAGAAAACATTTCACATAGAATTAAATGAAAATGAAATGTGTGTAAAAATTTTGAGATATAAAAATTTTGAGACTGCTACAGCTGTACTTGGAAGGAAAAATGGAGTTTATCTTTGAAAAGTAGGATGGTTTAAATCCATGTTTTAATTTCCTACCTTAAGAAATGAAAAAATAAAATTAAAAGCAAAGTAAGTAGAATGAAAAAAACAGTTTGTCCACAGAGGAGAAAAAATTGGAAAGACAAATAGAAAAAAGAAAACAAAAAAATAGTGAATGTTAATAAGGTTAAAAAATAGAAGAGAGAGTAAATGGAGAAAATTAAGTGTTAAAATTGGCTATCTGGAAATATTAATAAAACTGAAGAAAAAAAGAAAACCCAGGAAGAATAATAAAGTTGAAAGAGAAAAATAACTATCAGTGTCAAGAATGAAAGAAGTGATACCAACAAACACACTATATAATTAAAATGAAAATAGAATATTAAGTGAGTATTAGAAACAAATGTATACCAATCAATTTCATAAATTAGATAAAATAGATATTTCTTCAAAAATCCAACTTCCTTGCGTTGACAAAAGACAGTAAGAAAATCTGAATATTTCACTACTTATTAAAGAAATTGAATTCTTCATCAAAAAAACTTCCAAAAAAGCAAATTATGTATCAGATGACTTTACAGGTGAAGTCTATCAATCATTTAAGATACAAATAATAAAATAATAATATGTGTAATAATAATATTACATTTATACTTTCAGAAGACAGAGAAGCAGAGAACAGTCCTCAATTCGTTTTATGAGGCCATGATAATCCTAACAACAAAGCTTGGGAGAGGCATTAAAAGAAAAAGTAGCTAGAGATTAGTATTCCTCATGAATATAGATGTAAAACCCCTTAAAAATATATCAGCAAATCGAGTACATGAAAATATAGAAAGAATAACCTGTCACTACCTCGTAGAATTCACTCTAGGGAGGAGAGATCTGTTCAACATCCAAAAATTTATGTATATAATTCACTAGATTAACAGAATTAAGGAAGTCATATTATCATATCGAGAGATACATAAAAAGCATTTAAAAACATTCAACATGGGTTGATCATAAAATTTCTCACTCAGTTAAGTAAGAATAGAAGGGAATTTCCTTAAGCTGATAAGGGGCATCTACAAAAATCCTAAATTGACATTATACTTGTGGTAAAATGTTGAATATCCTCTCCCAGTGATCAGGAATAGGGCAAAGTTGTATGTTCTCATCATTTCCTTTCAACAGTTTACTGGAGGTCCAAGTCAGTGTGATAAGAGAAAAAATAAAAATAAAAAAGGACCGGCAAAAATAAAGTCTTGTATTTTCAGTGACATAATTGCTTACAGAAAATTGCAACAGATCTACAAAACAGTACCTAAAATGAATAATGCAACTTGGTATAGTGTCAGAGTATAAAATCAATGTGCACAAATCAAGTGTGAGGACAAATGTATAGGAAGAAACTGACCTTATTTCCTCCCAGAGACACACAGGTACATATGGAACAATTTCCTCTAAAAAAGACCTGAAAACTAGCTGAAGAGCTCCTTCACAACAAACAGTAAAAGGGCCACATCGAGATGGGTGGGAGAGTCAGAGACCCAGTAGGGACCAAACTCCCACCCTTGGCAGGGCTACACACTCTCAGGTGGGATCTCACAAATCCAGAGCTTCTCCCTGAGGAGAGAGAGGTTTGTGTCCCACATCAGCACCCCAAACTCTGGGACCTGCAAAAGAAAGATGAGCCCCCCAACACCTGGCTTTGAAAACCAATGGGTCTCACATCCAGGAGACTCAATGGGCTGCAGAGAACGGGGATACTTCTTTTTTTTTTAAGATTTTATTTATTTATTTGACAGAGAGAGAGAGCGAGAGTACAAGCAATGGGAGTGGCAGGCAGAGGGGAGGGAGAAGCTGACTTCCTGTTCAGCAGAAAGCCTGATGTGGGGCTGGATCCCAGGACCCTGAGATCATGACCTGATTGGAAGGTGGACACCTAACCGAGCCATCCAGGCACCCCCTGAGATACTTTGCTTAAAGAGCTGTCACCCAGACTCACTATCCCCAGGGAACCAATGTGAAAGGAACAGTTTGAGAAATACCTAGACGTATGAGAAGGAGAGCCATTTGCTAATCTTAAAGCATCTACCTGAGGGGCAGGGGTCTGTTGGGACTCTTTCCACGACGGAGGTGTGGCAGGTGCCATTTTCACACTCGCCCTCCACCTTGAGAACACCGGCAGGTGCACTCCAGTCCAGTGCTCTCCTGTGGCCCCATAAAAGCCAGTGGGTGTGGTCCAGCCCTGCCTTCTCCTGCCGCCTCACTAAAACTGGCAACGTGCTCCGTCCACATAGGGGACGCTCCTCCATCTCCTGGAGCTAGTAGCCAGAGGGGCTTGCCTTTCTGGCTCCCATAGGACTGTAACAATGGGACAGGTAATTCTTGGCAGGCTACCGCCTCCAGGGCACTACACAGACAGCCCCCTGAAACACACCCTCAGTCTTGTTGTGAAAAAGGCCAATTTACTTGTCCTGGACCTTTCGCTTGAGGGGCAGACTTCAGATTTGCCACACATCTGGAGGCTACAGAGGTGTTTCTCAGGGCACAGAGACCAGGGGGATGCCAGCTTTGTGCTCTCTTCAGCCTCAAAGCAAACCCAAATACTAATTCTTCAAGATACCTGGCCAGATGTTAATTCAAGACCACCAAGTTTCTGGATGTTTTGTTTTATAGCGGACTAATGCACTGATGCAATTAGTATTTAGAAATAGGGTTTTGGTTAGTTTCCGTGTTAGTTTCCGTTAGTTTACATAGGTAAAAATTTTTAGAAACCGCAAAGATACTACTTTTATAAATTAGGAAGAAATAGAGTAAGTTTTTGAAAATATTGTAAACAAGAGCTTACCTGTGCAGTTTAGTTCAGGATCCCATCGTCCATTTATGCATGTTGAATGTTTCTGCTTTATTGTTCCTCTGCATTTATAACTTATTTTCTCATTATGATCAAATACAGTCTTACTTAATGGATTTGCTTCTTGTCTAGTCAAGCTGTATTTACACTTCTCAAGTTCATCATTTGCTATAAAATGAAAATATTCCCTTGAAAAGACTAATTATAAGAATCAAAGCAACTACTACAAAAAATAGCTTAGAGTCAATAGTATAATGAAATTAGAATTTGAGCCCATAAACCCCACCAACCAATTTATTCCTGACCATATTGCATGAGATGGGCTCTTATGTATGAACATACGTCCTGTGTCCAGTCTTTGAAATTTTGGAGAAAATGTCCATCATAAATACATTCTGCACTTTGGGGATTAAAAAAGTGTAAGAGGTTCACTCTTTTGGATAATCTACAGACTGAACGGTCATCACCTGACTACATTTGGTCCCATATTTATCTGTGGAAATAGAATATATGAAGTTGCTAGTTTATATATATTTTTTTCAATAAAGGTAATGTAATATAATAAGAAAAGTACATCTAAGATGTAGTATACAGAATGTGAATACTTAAGTAGATCTTTTGCATGATCACTAAAAATTAGGAACACATTCTTAGAATGAGAAGTTGGGTGCTTAAAGCCACAACCTGTTTCCTGTTTATACTCTTTTTTTTTTATTTTTAAATTTTTTTATTTATTTGAGAGAGTGAGAAAGAGAGAGCACAAGAGGGGGTAGGGTTAGAGGGAGAAGCAGACTCCCTGTTGAGCAAGGAGGCCTGATGCGGGACTTGATCCCAGGACTCCAGGATCATGACTCGAGCCGAAGGCAGTCACTTAACCAACTAAGCCACCCAGGCACCCTCCTGTTTATACTCTTACAATCTTTGAAGAGCTATTTTATATATCAGATCACCCTATAATTCAATAATATTTTAACATTATAATAGTAAATTTTTGGTGACTCTGAGTTAAATATAACAACTTTTTATGTAGCTACATATTTCAAAAATTCAATACAGATTAAAGTACTTTTTGGATTTGATAAAATATGAGTTGATGTAGGTCTTTATTAATGATTTGTTAATGATTAACCAAAGAAGTAATGATTTTGTAATACATTGAAAAATAAAACAAAGGAGACTAATTCAAAAAACACTAGAGGCAAGAATTTATCCTATTTTTAGGGCTTGTCCATAGTGTTGAGGGAGACAAAACAAGGTGTTCAGGGGATGGTAACTAAAGGATGATCTATAGTCAAAAGGAGTGGTAGTGGTTGTTGTCATTGTCCTATGATTGATTGGTTTCTGAAAAAATTTCTTTGTTTATTAGGGGAAAATAAACATTCAGAGAAGAGTGAACAGCTAGACTAACTGGAGGTACAAAATAAACACTGAGAGGAGAAAATTGGAGTAAGGTCTATTATACCTGTAAGGGGATTATGTTAAGCTGAATATAGGTAGAAGATTAACCTTTGGAAGGCAAACTCTGAGATCAGAAAAGAGTAATAATTGAAGCAGATGTTTCAGAATAAGAATGAAAGTTGAGAGTTTTCATGCCTGTTATAACCTTGGGTTTTACCTCCCATATGAAATAAGGGAAGATCATTTGTGGAGACAGAAGAGGACAAAGATGAAGTTTGGTCTTGAAGGACTGACAATACTTCTAATGGGAATGTGTTTAGCAAAAATGTAAGGATTAATAAGCACCAAAACTTTATGATTCATTCAACAAACTCTGTATGTAATGTAATGTCTGCTGTATGTAATGTCTGCTGTATGTCTGCCAGTCTTTTGGGTATTGGGAATACATCATGAACAAAATAGGAGTAAATCTCTGCTCTCATGGAGCATGAGCCCAAGCCCTACCTTCTCCTTGGAACAATTAATGCCTAGAAATCTGATGAATAAATAAGACTGGACAACCAGGGCTCTGTTTGAATGTAGGACTTAGGAAAACTCTAGGAAAGAACTCATTCCAAGGGAAAAATGAAAAGGGCCCCCAATATTCTCCCAGTTAGTCATAAAAGACTTGGTATCCAAAGGTCAGGAAGATTCACACACATCAATCAGGGGGAAGTCCATCCATCAGATTTGTTTCATGGCCTAACCCTGACTGCCTCCTTTCAGTTCTACCACCGACTGTGAGGGCCTGCAGCCCACCCACCCTTCAGCACATAAACTTGTTGTTGCATTTGAAACAGATTGGGAAATTGTTAGAAACTTTGAGAGAGGCAAGATCCTATAGGAATGTAGCAAGTGGGTATGAAGTTTATTTGTTTTCCAGTGCCTGAAATCAAGAGTGTCATGTAAAAACAAAAGTGGGATTTATGCAAATATACTTCTATTTTGGCAATTAGTATTCATATTTAAATCATATGAATAACTATAAGTAAAATTTAGCTTCACACTTATAAACAACGTAAATATCTGGGACAGAATATTGATAAAATTCTATTGCTAATTTGTGGACACGTAATGAACTATAAGCAATGTAGGTCTTCATTATAATTTAAGACCTGATATTTTCTTTTTTCTTTTTTAGATGTTATTTACTTATTTGAGAGACAGTGCTAGAGAGAGAAAGAGAGACAGAGCATGAGCAGGGGGAGGGTCAGAGAGAGAAGGAGAAGGACCCTAGGATCATAACCTGGGTGGAAGGCAGACCCTTAACCTACTGAGCCACCCAGGTACTCCTAAGACCTGACATTTTCAAGAATATACCTAAATTTCAAATATATGTTTGCAAACATAGTTTTTACCATAAAAATATTAAATTTCATTGACTGTCAGTTTGAGAAGTGTCTTCTCACCGATGCACTGAGGAAGTGGGGTCCACATTCCACTAATACATGTAATTGACTTGTGTCCAATCATTGTAAATTCTTCTTTGCAATTGAACTCTACTGAATCTCCATGGCGATAGGGAGGGGCAGAAGACTCAGCAACAGAGCCGTAATGAAGTTCAGGTATATCTCCACATGTACTCTCCACCTCTG
>NW_027398771.1:0-9995 GCF_003265705.2 Callorhinus ursinus | reverse complement strand
CCAGAGTGTGGCTCCTGCTAGCTCAGATGTGTCACTCTCTCCTGGAGGTACACCCTGTCCATGCAGCTGAACTCCCCCTCCTAGTCGGCCACCTCACCTTCACGGTCAAGAACAGGCCATCATGAATGTCAGGGGCCAGTGCGTGGCTGCTCAGGCAGGCGAGGGCTCAATTTCAATTGAGGGGGACTCTAGCTTGTCTAGCAGGGGCTCTGGAGGGCTGCCTTTCCATCTCCTCTGCTGACCAGCTCTGGGACTAGGGCCATTTTACCTCGCCTCCCTGGGCTTCGCTCTCCTCCTCTGTGCGATGGGTTGATGCTGAATGATCCCTCCCATGGCGGGAACATGTGGAGTGCTGGTGATTGACGTAAGCCTGGCACGGAGCCTGGATTGCAGAATGCACAGGGGGATGGTGAGCGGTGTGGGCAGTGAGCACTCCTTCCCCGGAAAACAATTTAGCTCTTCCATGCAGCCGCCAGGCCACTAGCTGGGAGCCGAGGAGCAGTGGCCGACCACACTCCTGACACCAGGGCCCTGCGTGTGGCTCTTCCTTAGCACTGGGACACGGTGGGGACCGCGGGACATTGGGCCAGCTCCTCTCTCTGAGGGAAGGAGACGAAAGAAGGCTTTCCTTGGGGACCCCCAAGGCCACAGAAGAGGGGAGGAGGCTTCCCCCAAAACAGTACATTGAAATTCTGCTTTTGTTAGAACCTGAGCGTTGGGCTTTGGTTATTTCACTTGCGGGGCTGACGAGATACACTTCTTCTCCAAGACTCCTCCTCAGATGAAGAGCTCTTGCAGGTCCAGGGCATCCTGGAGCCGGGGAGGGGAGAGGGGCCAGTCCCCTCCCCGGCTCCTGCAGGAGACCTGTCCTACCAAACCAGGATGGTTTCGGGTCGTGGTCCTGGGCTAGGGTTGGAGAGAGCCTGTCACGGCTCCTGACTCTGGGGCGGAGAGGGCCTTTTTTAGACATAGCAACACCCACCGAAGACAGGGGCTTCAGAAAGAACAGTCTGCTGGACTCGGTCCCGCCCCAGGACTTTGGCTGCCTTCCCCAGCTCCAGAGGAAGAGGGTATCCTCTGCTTCTTTGGGCTTTGGTCCTCTGAACCACGAGCAAGCACTGAAAATTGTCTAGCCCTCCTCCGGAAGTGCACCAGCCCTGAGGGGGCAGTCACTGTCCACACACGAAGACGGACAACGTGCTAAGTAAGTGCAGGAGGTGATCCTCTTCAAATGGCCTGCGGGTCGGTGGGGCTTGCTGCTTCTGTGTCCTCCAGTGGCCCGCCTTTCCCTGGATGGAAATCCTCCTGGAGTCGCCTCTCTGTCCTTTGAGCTCCGTTCCTGCTGGTTTCAGGACCAAGGGACGCCAACTGAGCTTTGTGCCCCATGTGTTGAAGACGATGGTGCTAATGGTCCGTTATGATTGTCTGGGAGGGTCCTTCAGGTTCCTGCTCCCCTAGGCACAGGTTCGGTAGCGAGAAGCCCCGGAGCCCTCCCCCAATTTCAGCATTGTGCTCCATGTTCCCCAGGGATGGTGCTAATGATCCGTTGGGATTGTCTGGGAGGGCCCTCCAGGTTCCCGCTCCCCCCAGGCACAGGTGTGGTGGCAAGAAACCTCAGAGCAGTCCTCCAACTTCAGCATTGTGCCCCATGTCCTCAGGGATGGTGCTAATGGTCCATCAGGATCATCTGGGAGGGTCCTCCAGGTTCCCGCTACCCCAGGCACAGGTGTGGTGGCAAGAAGCCCCAGTGTCCACCCCCAAATTCAGCATTGTGCCCCCATAGGTGGTGGTGCTGGTCATGGGCTGTCAAGATGGTACAGGAGGATCCTCCGGGTGGGGCTTGGAGGCTGGAGTAAACCAGATCGCACTCAAGTCACATGAGGAACAGATGAGTTGAGGTGTTCATTTGGAAGAGTAATTTGGCTTTTCCAAAAAGGTCAAAGTCATTGGTCTACTTTAGAATGAAGATAATGACTACTTAAAAACAAGGGTGTGTTTCCACTTCTCCCGGAAATTGAAGCAGGTGTGCAGGCCATAGGTCAGAGGACCTACTTATCCCCACCTGACCGTACTTATCTCCTCTGGATCTAGGAGACTCAAGGTTTTGAACATCAGCCTGTGAGCCAGTGATGCAGCATTTCACAGGATATCACGGTTCAGAGAAAGCAGAGGGTCCATTTAGCACCATGTCATCTTCCCGTCAGGACTGGCGGACAAATTTCTGATGAACCCCAAACTTCCGGGGATTTCCTCTTTCCTCTAGTTCACCCAGGGTTAAGGATAGAGTTAGGGTAAGGGTTAGGTCATGGGTTAGGGTACGGGATATGGTTCGGTTACGGGATATTGTTAGGGTACGGGTTAGGGTAGGGGTTAGAGATAGGGTACGGGTTAGGGCGCGGTTTATGGTACAGGTTAGGGTTTAGTTTTAGGGTACCATTTATGGTACGGGTTAGGGTTAGGGTACGCTTTAGAGTTAGGGTTCGTTTAAGGGGTAGGGTTAGGGGTTAGGGTTAGGGTTAGGTTACGGGTTAATTTTAGGGTACATGTTAATACTAGTGTTAGGGACCTCTATACATGTTCCGTGCCTGCTATCACAGGAGGCTGGTGCAAACCTGGCAATGCAAGGATGAGCCAGGGTCTGCGCTTGGCAGGGAACACTGCTCAGAGAGGCTTGAATCAGCTCTGGGGTCCACGCAAAGCCACCCCCCTCCTGCCTGCGTCCCAGCCCCCGTGGGAAGGTAGTAATGAACTGATTCTGACATTGTCCTCTCCCAACTCAGGCTTCCAGGTGCTCCCATTATGGTTAGGCTCAGGTCCATGGGCCCCGTTTGTGCCCATGTGCTGGGCAGTCCCCACAGTGGCTCCTGGCAGCCCTGAGTCCTGGTCACACATCCCTGTGGAATCCCCTCCCCTCCAGGGTGGATGGCCAATGTGACGGCGCTCTCAGGAATAGAATGGCAGAAAATGCCGGGATGTCATTTCTAAGCTGATAGAGTCTGTGACTTCTACTGGTTGCCTCTGTCCTGTGTTCATTCTCTGTCTCCTTCTCTGTCTCTGTGTCTGTGTCTCTCACAGGAGCAGAACTGTGTGTTCCATAGACGATGTAAGAAACCTCAGAAGCCTCCCTTGTCCCCGTTGCCCTCTCTGGATCTGGGGATCCATTCCTTCCTAAGACCTCCTCAAACTGACCGGAGCAGTGATTCTGGATCCTCTTCCACGTGGGGACCCTGAGGCTGCAACAAGGAGGGCCCTGACCTTGGTCCCCAAACTGGTGGCCGTGTGCTCTGCCACATTCTGCGTACCCAGGTCTTCAGCCCCCCAATCCCTGAGTCTGTCCTCTGCTGAGAAGGACCTCGAGGGGTTAGAATACATTTTCCCAAGACTGGGATGACAGGGTGTCGGGTATGGATATCCAAGGCCTACAGGCACTTCTACAAGCCTGGGGGACCCTTGGGACACTGCATCTCTACAGCCCAAGTGACAGCAGAGTAAGCTGAGGCCTTTTGTGCTATAGCCCTCCGGACTTGGGGGTGGGTATCTCTTCCTACTCCCAAGTGCCCAGGCTGGTGGTGGACAACGGAACCTAGACCCTGTCTTTTCCCAGTGCCCTGAAAACACCCTGGGTTCCTTGGGGAACCGTGACCATCATCCCGGAATGTCCCCCCGTCCCTATGGGGCCAGGTTCCGGGTCCTGCAGTCCCACAGTGAGGAGAGGTGAGGCCAGGCAGGAGGGGGGAGAGGGCAGAGTGGACTCTCCCTAGGGGCCATGGATCCCTGGTCAGTGCAGACCCTGTTGTGTGCTGGCCCCTCGGGCACCGAGATACCAGCTCCTGGTCTGGCTCCGGGAGGGAGACCAGAGTGTGGCTCCTGCTAGCACAGATGTGTCACTCTCTCCTGGAGCTACAGCCTGTCCATGCAGCTGAAATCCCCCGCCTAGTCGGGCAGCTCACCTTCACGGTCAAGAACAGGCCATCATGAAGGTCAGGGGCCAGTGCGTGGTGCTCAGGCAGGCGAGGGCTCACTTTCAACTGAGGGAGACTCTGGCTGGTCTAGCAGGGGCTGTGGAGGGCTAGCTTTCCATATCCTCTGCTGACCAGCTCTGGGACTGGAGCCATTTTACCTCCCCTCGCTGGGCGTCGCTCTCCCCCTCGGTGCAATGGGGTGATGCTGAATGATCCCTCCCATGGCGGGAACATGTGGAGTGCTGCTGATTGAGGTAAGCCTGGCACCGAGCCTGGATGGCAGAGTGCACAGGGAGATGGTGAGCGGTGTTGGCAGTGAGCACTCCTTCCCCCAAAAGCAATTGAGCTCTTCCATTCAGCCGCCAGGCCACTGGCTGGGAGCCCAGGAGTAGTGGCCGAGCACACTCCTGACACCAGGCCCCTGCGTGTGGCTCTTCCTCAGCACTGGGACACGGTGGGGACCGCGGGACATGGGGCCAGCTCCTCTCTCTGAGGAAAGGAGACGAAAGAAGCCTTTCCTTGGGGATACCGAAGGCCACATAAGAGGGGAGGAGGCTTCCCCTAAACAGTACATTGAAATTCTGCTTCCGTTAGTACCGGTTGCATTGGGCTTTGGTTATTTCACTTGCTGGGCTGACGAGATACACTTGTTCTCCAAGACTCCTCCTCAGATGAAGAGCACTTGCAGGTCCCGGGCCTCCTGGAGCCGGGGAGGGGAGAGCGGCCAGTCCCCTCCCGGGCTCCTGCAGGAGACCTGACCTCCCAAACCAGGATGGTTTCGGGTCGTGGTCCTGGGCTAGGGTTGGAAACAGCCTGTCACTGCTCCTGACTCTGGGGCGGAGTGGGCCTATTTTAGGCATAGCAACACCCACCGAAGGCAGGGGCTTCAGAAAGAACACACTCCTGGACCCGGTCCCGCCCCAGGACGGTGGCTGCCTTCCCCAGCTCCAGAGGAAGAGGGATATCCTCTGCTCTTTGGGCTTTGGGCCTCTGACCAACGAGCAAGCACTGAAAAGTGTCTAGCCCTCCTCTGGAAGTGCACCAGCTCTGAGTGGGCCAGTCACTGTCCACACACGAAAACGGAAAACGTGCTAAGTAAGTGCAGGACGTGATCCTGTTCAAATGGCCTGTGGGTCGTTGGGGCTTGCTGCTTCGTTGCCCTCCAGTGTGCCGCCTTTCCCTGGATAGAAATCCTCCTGGAGTCGCCTCTCTGTCCTTTGATCTCCCTTCCTGCTGGTTTCAGGACAAAGGGACTCCAACTGAGCATTGTGCCCCATGTCCTCAGGGCGATGGGGCTAATGGTCCGTTATGATTGTCTGGGAGGGTCCTTCAGTTTCCTGCTCCCTTAGGCACAGGTGCGGTAGCCAGAAGACCCAGAGCCATCCCCCAATTTCAGCATTCTGCCCCATGTTCCCCAGGGATGGTGCTAATGGTCCGTTGGTATTGTCTGGGAGGACCCTCCAGGTTCCCGATCCCCCCAGGCAGGTGTGGTGGCAAGAAGCCCCAGAGCAGTCCTCCATTTTCATCATTGTGCCCCATGTCCACAGGGATGGTGCTAATGGTCCATCAGGATCATCTGGGAGGGTCCTCCAGGTTCCCGCTTCCCTAGGCACATTGTGGTGGCATGAAGCCCCAGAGTCCTCCCCCAAATTCAGCATTGTGCCCCCAGGGGTGCTGGTACTGGTCATGGGCTGTCAAGGAGGTACAGGAAGATCCCCCGGGTGGGGCCTGGTGGCTGGATTCAAACAGATCGCACTCATGTTGCATGAGGAACAGATGAATTGAGGTGTTCATTTGGAAGAGTAATTTCGTTTTCCCCAAAAGGTCAAAGTCATTGGTCTACTTTAGAATGAAGATAATGACTACTTAAAAACAAGTGTGTGTTTCCCCTTCTCCCGGAAGTTGAAGCAAGGGTTCAGGCCATAGGTCAGAGGAACTACTTATCCCCACCTGACAGCACTTATCTGCTCTGGATCTAGGAGACTCAAGGTTTTGAACATCAGCCTGTGAGCCAGTGATGCAGCATTTCACAGGATGTCAGGGTTTAGAGAGAGCGGCAGGTCCATTTGGCACCGTGTCATCTTCCGTTCAGGACTGGCGGACAAATGTCTCTTGAACCACAAACTTCCGGGGATTTCCTCTTTCGCTAGTTGACCCAGGGTTAAGGTTAGAGTTAGGGTACGGTTTAGGGCATGGGTTAGGGTACGGGATAGGGTTAGGTTACGGGATAGTGTTAGGGTACGGGTTAGGGTAGGGGTTAGAGATAGGTTACGGGTTAGGGCACGGTTTACAGTACTGGTTAGGGTTTAGGTTTAGGGTACCTTTATGGTACGGTTTAGGGTTAGGGTACGCTTTAGGGTTAGGTTTCGGATTAGGGGTAGGGTTTGGGCTTAGGGTTATGGTAGGTGTTAGGGTTACGGTACCGGTTAGTTTTAGGGTACAGGTTAATAGTAGTGTTAGGGACCTCTACACATGTTCCGTGCCTGCAAAAACAGGAGGCTGGTGCAAACCTGGCAATGCAAGGATGAGCCAGGGGCTGCGCTTGGCATGGAACAGAGCTCAGAGGGGCTTGAATCTGCCCTGGGGTCCAGGCAAAGCCACCCCCCTCTTGCCTGTGTCCCAGCCCCCATGGGAACGTAGTAATGAACTGATTCTGACCTTGTCCTCTCCCAACACAGATTTCCAGGGGCTCCCATTACGGTTAGGCTCAGGTCCATGGGCCCCGTCTCTGCCCATGTGCTGGGCAGTACCCACAGTGGCTCCTGGCAGCCCTGAGTCCTGGTCACACATCCCTGTGGAATCCCCTCCCCTCCAGGGTGGATGGCCAATGTGACGGCGCTCTCAAGAATAAAATGGCAAATAATGCCGGGATGACATTTCAAAGCTGATGGAGTCTGTGACTTCTACTGGGTCCCTCTGTCCTGTGTTCATTCTCTGTCTCCTTCTCTGTCTCTGTGTCTGTGTCTCCCAAAGGAGCAGATCTATGGGTTCCATAGGCGATGTGAGAAACCTCAGAAGCTTCCCTTGTCCCCGGTTCCCTCTCTGGTCCTGGAGCTCCATTCCTTCCTAAGGCCTCCTCACCTTGACCGGAGAAATGATTCTGGATCCTCTTCCACATGGGGACTCTGAGGCTGCAACAAGGAGGGCGCTGACCTTTATCGCCAGACTGCTGTCCCTGAGCTCTGCCAAGTTCTGCATAGCCAGGTCATCAGCCCCCCAAGCCCCGAGTCTGTCTTCTACTGAGAAGGACCTCGAGGGCTTAGAAAACATTTTCCCAAGACGGGGATCACAGGGGGTCGGGGATGGATATCCAAGTTCAACAGGCACTTCTACAAGCCTGTGGGACCCTTGGGACACTGCATCTCTGCAGCCCAATTGACAGCAAAGTAAGCTGAGGCCTTTTGTGCTACAGCCTTCCGGACTTGGTGGTGGGTATCTCTTCCTACTCCCAAGTGCCCAGGGTGGTGGTGGACAACGGTACCCAGACCCTGTCTTTTCTCAGTGCCCTGGCAACCCCCTGCGTCCGTTTGGGAACCATGACCATCAACCCGGACTATCCCCCCGTCCCTATGGGCCCTTGATCCAGGTCCTGGAGCCCCACAGTGAGGAGAGCTGAGGTCGGGCAGGAGCGGGGAGAAGGCAGAGTGGACTCTCCCTGGGGGCGATGGATCCCTGGTCAGTGCAGACCCTGTTTTGTGCTGGCCCCTCGGGCACCGAGATTCCAGCTCCTGGTCTGGCTCCGGGAGGGATACCAGAGTGTGGCTCCTGCTAGCTCAGATGTGTCACTCTCTCCTGGAGCTACAGCCTGTCCATGCAGCTGAACTCCCCCTCCTAGTCGGCCAGCTCACCTTCACGGTCAAGAACAGGACATCATGAATGTCAGGGGCCAGTGCGGGGCTGCTCAGTCAGGCGAGGGCTCAATTTCAACTGAGGGAGACTCTGGCTTGTCTAGCAGGGGCTCTGGAGGGCTGCCTTTCCATCTCCTCTGCTGATCAGCTCTGAAACTGGAGCCATTTTACCTCCCCTCGCTGGGCGTCGCTCTCCTCCTCTGTGCGATGGGTTGATGCTGAATGATCCCTCCCATGGCGGGAACATGTGGAGTGCTGGTGATTGACGTAAGCCTGGCACCGAGTCTGGATGGCAGAGTGCACAGGGGGATGGTGAGCGGTGTGGGCAGTGAGCAATCCTTCCCCCAAAAGCAACTTAGATCTTCCATGCAGCCGCCAAGCCACAGGCTGGGAACCCAGGATTAGTGGCCGAACACACTCCTGACACCAGGCCAATGCGTGTGGCTCTTCCTCAGCTGTGGCACACGGTGGGGACCGCGGGACATGGGGCCAGCTCCTCTCTCTGAGGGAAGGATACGAAAGAAGCCTTTCCTTGGGGACACCCAAGGCCACATAAGAGGGGAGGAGGCTTCGCCAAACAGTACATTGAAATTCTGCTTCCGTTAGAACCTGTGCGTTGGGCTTCGGTTATTTCACTTGCTGGGCTGACGAGATACACTTGTTCTCCGAGACTCTTTCTCAGATGAAGAGCAGTTGCAGGTCCCGGGCCTCCTGGAGCCGGGGAGGGGAGAGGGGCCAGTCCCCTCCCTGGCTCCTGCAGGAGACCTGTGCTGCCAAACCAAGATGGTTTCGGGTCCTGGTCCTCGGCTAGGGTTGGAGACAGCCTGTCACTGCTCCTGACTCTGGGGCGGAGTGGGCCTATTTTAGGCATAGCAACACCCACCGAAGGCAGGGGCTTCAGAAAGAACACACTCCTGGACCCGGTCCCGCCCCAGAAAGGTGGCTGCCTTTCCCAGCTCCAGAGGAAGAGGGATATCCTCTGCTTCTTTGGGCTTTGGTCCTCTGAACCACGAAGAAGCACTGAAAAGTGTCTAGCCCTCCTCTGCAAGTGCCCCAGCCCTGAGTGGGCCAGTCACTGTCCACACACGAAGACGGACAACGTGCTAAGAAAGTGCAGGAGGTGATCCTGTTCAAATGGCCTGCGGGTCGGTGGGATTTGCTGCTTCTTTGCCCTCCAGTAACCCGCATTTCCGTGAATAGAAATCCTCCTGGAGTCGCCTCTCTGTCCTTTGATCTCCCTTCCTGCTTGTTTCAGAACCAAGGGACTCCAACTGAGCATTGTGCCCCATGTCCTCAGGGCGATGGTGGTAATGGTCCGTTATGATTGTCTGGGAGGGTCCTTCATTTTCCTGCTCCCCTAGGCACAGGTGCGGTGGCAAGAAGGGCCGGAGCCATCCCCCAATTTCAGCACTGTGCCCCATGTTCCCCAGGGATGGTGCTAATGGTCCATTGGGATTGTCTCGGAGGGCCCTCCAGGTTCCCGCTCTCCCCAGGCACAGGTGTGGTGGCAAGAAGACCCAGAGCAGTTCTCCAACTTCAGCATTGTGCCCCAATTCCTCAGGGATGGTGATAATGGTCCATCAGGATCATCTGGGAGGGTCCTCCAGCCCCCCGCTTCCCCAGGCACGAAGCCCCAGAGTCCTCCCCCAAATCCAGCATTATGCCCCCAGGGGTGCTAGAGCTGTTCATGGGCTGTCAAGATGGTACAGGAGGATCTTCCAGGTGGGGCCTGGAAGCTGGAGCCAACCATATCGCACTCAAGTTCAATGAGGAACAGATTAGTTGAGGTGTTCATTTGGAAGAATAATTTCGTTTTTCCCAAAAGGTCAAAGTCATTGGTCTACTTAGGAATGAAGATAATGACTACTTAAAAACAAGTGTGTGTTTCCCCTTCTCCCGGAAATTGAAGCAGGTGTGCAGGCCTTCCGTCAGAGGACCTACTTTCCCCACCTGACAGCACTTATCTGCTCTGGATCTAGGATACTCAAGGTTTTGAAAATCAGCCTGTGAGCCAGTGATGCAGAATTTCACAGGATGTCAAGGTTCAGAGAAAGCACCAGGTCCATTTGGCACCGTGTCATCTTCCGGTCAGGACTGGCAGACAAATTTCTCATGAACCCCAAACTTCTGGGGATTTCCTCTTTTCTCTAGTTGACCCAGGGTTAGGGTTAGAGTTAGGGTACGG
>NW_027398770.1:0-10001 GCF_003265705.2 Callorhinus ursinus | reverse complement strand
GCGAGGTTTCCTTCTGTGTGTCAGTCTGAGTACTCTGGTATTGCTCAGTTGTCCCCAATCCCTGGAGTTTAGAGGAAGGCCTCTGGGGACAGACCCTTCATAAGCCAAAATAGGGTTAAGGTTAGGGCTTATGTGCGTGGCATGCCCGATCTACCAACACAGTGGTGAGCTTCCCAAGGAGCCGAGTTGTGGGCATGGGTCAGGGTGAGTGCCAGGCCCAGGATTTTAGGCCCGACCACTGAATGTGGGAGATGGATGGGGTGGACATGCAGGTTTCTCTTGCCCAATATGCTTTCTGGAGGCCAAACGGTGAGGTTTCCTTCTGGGTGTAGGCTGAGTCTTCTGGTACTTCTCAGGTGGTCCCAATTCTTGGGGCTTTGGAAAAAGGCCTCTGAGGACCGACTTCTGAGTAGCAAACCTAGGTTATGGTAGGGGCTTAGGGGCTTGCCAGGCTGAATCTACGGGCACTATGGCTAGCTTCCCCGGGCTCTGAGTTGAGGCCGTGTGTCAGGGTGAACGTGAAGATCATGGTTTGCGGCAAGGGGGCCAATGAAAGTGCAGATGTGCTTTAATGTGCATGCAATGTACTGCTCTGAACACTTTCATGAGTTCCAAATGGCATGTTTTCCTTCTCGGTGACGGGCTGAGGCTTCTGGTCTTGCTGGAGCCAGCCTTCGGGGAGAGATCCCTCAGATGCCTCCGTAGGGTGACGGTTAGGATCTGGGGTCACGGCAGGCCTCACTTGCAAGCACTGTAGCCTGCTCAAGGGTGTTTGTCTAGAGGGCGTGGGTCAGGGTGAGTGTCAGGATCATGGCTGGCCGCCAGAGGGCGCCAAATTTGTCCGTTGGCTGGGATAGGCATTCAGGGTTCTCGGGTTCTGAACGCTCTCTGGGGTTGCAAGTAGTGTGTTTGAATTCTTTTTGGCAAGCTGAGTCCTCTGGTGTCGCTCAGGTATTGCCATCCCTGGGGCTTTGAAGCCAGGCTTCTGGGGACACAAACTCAGAAACTAACCTAGGTATAGACTTATGGCCTAGGGTCATTTCATCCCTGATCTGCCCATGCTGGGGCAAGCTTCGGGGGGTGTGCGATCTGAGTTGGGGGTGTGGGATTAGGGTGAGTGTGAAGCTCAGGGTTTGTGGGTAGGGGCCGTTGAAAGTGGCATTTTGCTGGGGTGGGCACCCAGAGTTCTACTCGGAAATCTTTGCACTGAGTTCCCAATGGTGTGGTTCTTTTCTGGGAGACAGGCTGAATCCTCTGGTATTGCTCAGGTTCCCCTAATTCCTGTGGCTTCAGAGCCAGGCCTCTGGGGCCAGAGACCTCAGAAGCCCGCGAGAGATAGGGTTAGGGTCTAGGGGCACAGCAGGCCCGAAGTGGCAGCATCGGGGTTTTGTCTTGAAGGCGTGGCTCAGGTTGAGTGTCAGACTCTGGGTTTGCCGCCATAGGGTGCAAAATTTGCGCATTCCTTAGGATGGGCATTCAGAGTTCTCCTGCTCTGAATGCTTTCCGTAGTTCCAAATGCCGCGTTTGCCTTTTGGGTGGCAGCCCGAGTCGCTTGATATTGCTCCGGTGTCCCGAATCTGTGGGGCTTTGGAGCCAGGCTCTGGGGACTGACCCCTCACAAGCCAACAGAGGGGGAAGTTTAGGACATAGGGGCAATGGGAGACCTGACCTCCCGGCACCGCGTCAAGGTCCCCGGGTGTGAGGGTTGAAGGTGTGGGTCACCGTGAGTGTCTTGATCTTTTCGGCTGGGGGACCGCTGAAAGTGTGGGTGCGCTGGGATGGGCATGCAGCGTTCTCCTGCTGTGAATCCTCTCCGGAGTTCCAAACGATGGGGTTTCTCACTGGGTGGTAAACTCAGTCCTCTGGTATTGCTCAGGTGTCCCTTTCCTTTGGGGTTCTGGGGCGAGACCTCTGGGAACAAAGCACTCAGGAGCAAATCTAGGCTGGGAGTTAGGGCCTAGGGGCACGGCATGCAGGGTTCTCCTCCCAGTGCTTTCGGAAGTGCCAAATGGCGCATTTTGCTTTCTGGTGTCAGGCTGAGTCCTCTGGTATTGCTCAGGTGGCCCCAATCCCTGCGGCATGGAGCCAGGGACCTAGGGAGAGAGTTCTCCGAAGCCAAGTGAGGGTTAGGTTTAGGGGCCACGTGCACGGCACTCCAGGTGTGCGGGAACTGTGGCGAGCTTGGGATGGGCGGTGTGTCTTGAGGGCGGGAGTCAGGTTGAGTGTCAGGCTCAGGGTTTGCCGCCAGGTGGTGCAGAAAGTCAGCGTTCTGCTCTGAATGCTTTCCGGAGATCCCATTGGTGCGGTTTCCTTCTGGGTGGCAGCCCAAGTCCCTTGGTACTGCTCGGGGGTCCTGAATACCTGGTGTTTTGGAGCAAGGCTCTGGGGAGAGATGCTCAGAAGCCAACCTCGGGTTAGGCTTGGGGCAGAGGGGCAGGCCAGGCCTGATGTGCCGGCGCTGTGATGAGCTTCCTGGGTACTGATTTGAGGCCGTGGTTCAGGGGGGAGTGTCGGGTTCAGGGATTGCAGCCTGGGTACGTTGACCTTGGGGTTCGTTGGGTTGGACCGGCACAGTTCTCCTGCTCGGAAAGCGTTCCGGAGTTCCCCATGGCATGTTTTCCTTTTTAGTGGCAGGCTGAGTCCTCTGGTCCCGGTCAGGTGTCCCAGTCCCTAGGGTTTTGGACACAGGCACCTGGGGGAAGAGACCATTCAGAAGCCCCGTAGTGTCAGGTTTAGGGACTATGGGATGGCAGGCCTGACGTGCAAGTGTTGTAGTCACTCTGGGGGGTTTGTCTTGAGGGCGAGGGTCAGGTTGAGCATCCGGTTCAGGGTTGGCTGCCAGAAGGTGCCAAATGTGTGCATTGGCTGGGATGGGCATTCAGATTTCTCGTGTTCTGAACGCTTTCCAGAGTTGAAAGTAGTGTGTTTGAATTCTTTTTGGCATTGGAGTCCTCTGGTGTCAATCAGCTACTGTCATTCCTGGGGGGCTTTGGAGTCAGACTCTGGGGCCAGACCCCGCTCGGAAGCCAAGCTAGGGTGAGGCTTAGGGCTGAGGGGCATGGCAGCCCTGAAGTGCTGGTACTGTGATGAGCTTCCCAGGGTCTGAGTTGAGGCCATGGTTTGGCGGGGAGTGTCAGGCTCACGGATTGAGACCTGGGCACCTTGAACTTGGGGTTCGTGGGGACGGACCGGCACAGTTCTCCTGCTCGGAATGCTTCCCTGAGTTCCCCACGGCATGTGTTCCTCTTTATTGACAGGCTGAGTCCTCCGGCCCTGGTCAGGTGTCCCCGGTCCCTGGGGCTTTAGCGTCGGGCGCCTGGGGACAGAGCCTTCAGAAGCCTCTGTGGGGTCCCAGTTAGGGCCGAGGGGCACGGCAGGCCTGATGTGCAAGCGCTGTAGCCAGCTCTTGGGTGGTTTGTCTTGTGGGAGTGGGTCAGGTTTACCATCAGGTTCAGGGTTGGCCGCCTGAGGGCGCCAAGTTGGTGCATTGGTTGGGATGTGCATTCTGAGATGTCCTGTTCTGACCGCTCTCCGGAGCTGCAAGGAGAGCGTTTGAATTCTTTGTGGTGTTGGAGTCCTCAGATGTCGCTCAGTTACTTCCATCCGTGGGGCTTTGGAGCCAGCCTTCTAGATCCAGAAACTTAGAAGCCAACCTAGGGATAGACCTAGGGCCTAGGGTCATTGGAGCCCTGATCTGGCCACGCTGGGGCCAGCTTTGGGGTGCGGGGGATCTGAATCGGGGGCGTGGGCCAGGGTGAGTGTCAGGCTCAGGGTTGGTGGGCAGGGGGCTGTGGAAAGTGGCATTTAACTGGGATGGGCATGCAGATTGCTCCTACATGGAAAGCTTTGCCCTGAGTTCCCAGCGGTGCGGGTCCTCCTGGGATCCAGGCTGCATCCTCTGGTATTGCTCAGGTGTCCCCGATCCCTTTGGCTTTATAGCCAGGCCTCTGGGGCCAGAGCCCTCAGAAGCCCACTAGGGATAGCGTGAGGGCCTAGGGGCAGGGCAGGCTCCACGTGCCAGCACTGTGGCCTGCTTCCCACGGGGTTTGTCTTGAGGGCGTGGGTGAGGTTGGGGGTCAGGCTCAGGGCTGCTCATCAGAGGGCGCAAAATTTGTGCATTCCTTGGGATGGGCATTCAGAGTTCTCCTGCTCTGAATTCCTTCCTGAGTTCCCAATGGCGCATTTTCCTTCCGGTAGCAGCTTGAGACCGTCGGTATTGCTCGGGTGCCCCGAATCTTTGGGGCTTTGAAGCCAGAGTCTGGGGACTGACCCCTCAGCAGCCAACGTCGGTTGAACGTTAGCACATAGGGGCACGCGAGCCCTGACGTGCCGGGGCCGCATCGAGGTTCCTGGGGCGAGGGTCGCGGGCGTGGTTTAGCGTGAGTGTCTTTAGTCAGCGTGAGTGTCTTGCTCCTCTTTTCGGCCGGGGGACCGCTGAAAGGTGGGTTCCCTGGGGCGGGCATGCAGCGCTCTCGTGCTGTGAATCCTCTCCGGGATTCTCACCGGCGGGGTTTCTTTCTGGGTGGTAAGCTGAGTCCTCTGGTATTGCTCAGGTGTCCTCTGTTGGTGGGGCTCTGGAGCGAGACTTGCAGGAAAAAGGCACTCAGGAGCCCACCTATGGTTGGGGTCAGGCCCTAGGGGCACGGCAGGCACAGCTCTCCTGGTCTCAGTGCTTTCAGAAGTGCGAAACGGCGCATTTTGCTTCGTGGTGTGAGTCTGTGTCCTCTGGTATTGCTCACGTGGCCCAAATGCCTGGGACATGGAGCCAGGGACATATGGAGAGACCTCTCCGAAGCCACGTGAGGGTTAGGGTTAGGGTTAGGGCCCAACTGTATGGCACTACTGGTGTGCGGGACCTGTGGGGAGCTTGGGATAGGCGGTGTGTCTTGAGGGCGGGAGTAAGGTTGAGTGTCAGGCTCAGGGTTTGCGGCCCGGGCATGTTGAACTCGGGGCTTGTTGGGACGGTCCGGCACAGTTCTTGGGCGGTACGGCACAGTTCTCCCGCTCAGAATGCTTACCGGAGTTGCAGCGCTGACGAAAGACCCTCACGCTGATCCACGCCCGCGACCCTCACCCCGGGGAACCTCGACACCGCGCCGGCACATCAGGCCTCCCGTGCCCCTATGTCCTAACGTTCACCCGACGTTGGCTGCCGAGGGGTCAGGCCCCAGACTCTGGCTCCAAAGCCCCAAAGACTCGGGACACCCGAGCAATACCAAGGGACTCAGGCTGCCACCCGGAAGGAAAATGGCCTATTGGAAACTCAGGAAGGCATTCAGAGCAGGAGAACTCTGAATGCCCATCCCAAGGAACGCACAAATGTTGCGCCCTCTGGCGGCCAGCCCTGAGCCTGACGCCCAACCTGACACATGCCCTCAAGACAAACCCCAGGGGAAGCAGGCCACAGTGCTGGCACCTCGGGCCTGCCCTGCCCCTAGGCCCTCACCCTATCCCTCGTGGGCCTCTGAGGGCTCTGGCCCCAGAGGCTTGGCTCTAAAGCCACAGGAATCAGGGGCACCTGAAGAATGCCAGAGGATGCAGCCTGGATCCCAGGAGGAAACCGCACCACTGGGAACTCGGGGCAAAGCTTTCCGAGTAGGAGCACTCTGCATTCCCATCCCGACGAAATGCCACTTTCAACGGCCTCCTGCCCACCAACCCTGAGACTGACACTCCCCCGGACCCACACCCCCGACTCGGATCCCCCGCACCCCAAGGCTGGCACCAGCGTGGTCAGACCAGGGCTGCAATGACCCTAGGCCCTAGGTCTATCCCTAGGTTGGCTACTAAGTTTCTGGATCCAGAAGGCTGGATCCAAAGCCCCACGGATGGCAGTAACTCAGCAACATCTGAGGACTCCAATGCCACAAAGAATTCAAACGCACTACTTGCAGCTCCGGAGAGCGATCAGAACATGACATCTCAGAATGCCCATCCCAACCAACGCACCAAATTGGCGCCCTCAGGAGGCCAACCCTGAGCCTGACGCTCAACCTGACCCACTCCCTCAAGACAAACCCGCCATGTGCTGGCTACAGTCCTTGCACATCAGGCCTGCTGTGGCCCTAGGCCCTAACCGGGACCCCACGGAGCCTTCTGAAGCCTCCGTTCCCAGGCGGCCGGCTCCAAAGCCCCAGGGACCGGGGACACTTGACCAGGGCCAGAGGACGCAGCCTGCCAATAAACAGGAACACATGCCGTGGGGAACTCCGGGAAGCATTCCAAGCAGGAGAACTGTGCCGGGCCGTCCCCACAAACCCTGAGTTCAACGTGCCCGGGCCGCAATCCCTGAGCGTGACACCCCCAGCCGACCCACGGACTCAACTCAGACCCCGGGAAGCTCATCACAGCGCCAGCACATCAGGCCTGTCATGCCCCTCAGTCATGAGCCTCACCCTAGCTTGCCTTCTGAGCGGGTTCTGGCCCCACAGCCTGACTCCAAAGCCTCAGGGACATGGGAAAACAGACCAGGGCCAGAGGACTTAGCCTGCCAAGAAAAAGGAAAACGTACCATCGGCAACTCCGGTAAGCATTCCGAGGGGGAGAACTCTGCCGGGCCGTCCCCACGAGCCCCGAGTTCAACATGCCTGGGCCGCAAACCCTCAGCCTGACACTCCCCGCCGACCCACAGCCTCATCTAAGACCCCGGGAAGCTCATCACAGCGCCGGCACATCAGGCATGTCATGCCGCTAAGCCCTAAGCCTCACCCTAGCTTGGCATCTGAGCGGGTCTGTCCCCGGAGCCTGGCTCCTAAGCCCCCCAGGGATGGCAGTAACTGAGCGACAGCAAAAGACTCCAATGCCAAAAAGAATTCTAACACACTACGTTAAACTCCAGAAAGCGTTCAGATCATGAGAAATCAGAATGCCCATACCAGACAATGCACACATTTGGCGCCTTCTGGCAGCCAACCCTGAACTAGATGCTCACCCTGACCCTTGCCCTCAAGACAAGCCCCCCAGAGCGGAGTAAAGCCCTTGCACTTCAGGCCTGCCATCCCCTAGGCCCTAACTGTGACCCTACGGGACTTCTGAAGGGTCTGTTCCCCACAGGGGCCTGCTTCCAAAGCCCTAGGGACTGGGGAAACATGACCAGGGCCAGAGGACTCAGCCTGCCACTAAAAAGGAAAACATGCCATGGGGAACTCCAGAACGCTTTCCGAGCAGAAGAACTGTGCGGGTCCATCCCAACGAACCCCGAGGTCAATGTACCCAGGACGCAATCCCTGAGCCTCACAATGCCCCCTGACCCACGGCCTCAACACTGTCCCCAGGAAGCTCATCACAGCGCCGGCAGCTCAGGCCTGACGTGCCCCTCAGCCCCAAGCCTAACCCGAGGTTGGCTTCTGAGCATCTCTTCCCAGAGGCTTGCTCCAAAGCACCAGGTATTCGGGACACCCGAGCAGTATCAAGGGACTCGGGCTGCCAACCAGAAGGAAACCGCACCACTGGGATCTCCGGAAAGCATACAGAGCAGAACGCTGAATGCCCATCATGATGAGACTGCAATTTCCACACCGCCTGGCGGGAAACCCTGAGCCTGACACTCAACCTGACTCCCGCGCTCAAGACATACAACCCATCCCAAGTTCGCCACAGTTCCCGCAGCCCAGGAATGCCGTGCACCTGGGCCCTAACCCTAACCCACACTTGGCTTTGGGGAGCTCTCTCCCTAGGTCCCTGGCTCCAGGCCCCAGGGATTTGGGCCTCCTGAGCAATACCAGAGGACTCGGCCTGACACCAGAAAGCAAAATGAGCCATTTGGCATTTCTGAAAGCACTCGGAGGAGAACCCTGCATGACATGCCCCTGGGCCCTAACCCCAAACCTAGATTGTCTCTTGAATGCTTTGTTCCCAGATGTCTTGCCCCAGAGCCCCAAATGCAAGGGACACCTGAGCAATACCAGAGGACTGAGCTTGCCACCCAGTGAGAAACCCCACCGTTTGGAACTCGGGAAAGGATTCACAGCAGGAGAACGCTGCATGCCTATCCCAGTGCAGCCACCCTTTCAGCGGTCCCCTGGCCGATAGGAAGAGCAAGACACTCACGCTGACCCACGCCTTCAACCCTCACCCCCGGGAACCTCGACGCAGTGCTGGGAGGTCAGGGCTCCCGTGCCTGTATGTGCTAACCCGCACCCTCAGTTGGCTTGTGAGGGGTCAGTCCCCAGAGCCTGGCTCCAAAGCCCCACAGATTGGGGACACCCGAACAATAGAGAGTGACTCAGGCTGCCACCGAGAAGGAAAATGTGCCATTTGGTACTCAGGAAAGCATTCAGAGCAGATCTCTGAATGCCCATCCCAAGGAATCCACAAATTTTGCACCCTCTAGCGGCAAACCCTGAGCCTGACACTCAACCTGACCCACGCCCTCAAGACAAACTCCCAGGGAAGCAGGCCATAGTGCTGGCAAGTTTGGCCTGCCATGCCCCTAGGCCGTCATCCTATCCCTCTATGGCTTCTGAGGGCTCTGGCC
Organism: Callorhinus ursinus; assembly: GCF_003265705.2. Taxonomy (NCBI): domain Eukaryota; kingdom Metazoa; phylum Chordata; class Mammalia; order Carnivora; family Otariidae; genus Callorhinus; species Callorhinus ursinus. The sequence goes on along the minus strand of NW_027398770.1, from coordinate 1,525 downwards.
CCAGAGGCCCGGCTCCAAAGCCCCAGGGATGGCAATAAATGAGCAACACCAAAGGACTCAGCTTGCCAAAAACAATTCAAACACACTACTTACAACTCCCGTGAGGGTTCAGTACAGGACAAATCTGAATGCCCATCCCAACCAACGCACAAATTTGGCGCCCTCTGGCGGCCCACCCTGAGCCTGACGCAACCTGACCCACGCCCTCAAGACAAACCCCCCAGAGCAGGTTCCAGTGCTTACACGTCAGCCCTGCTGTGCCCCTAGGACCTAACCGTCACTCTAGAGGCCTCTGAGGGTCTGTCCCCAGGGGCTTGACTCCAAAGCCCAAGGATTTGGGACACCTGACCATTACAAGAGGAATTAGCCTGCTACTAAAAGAGAAAACGTGCCATTGGGAACTCCAGTAAGCATTCAGAAGAGGAGATCTGTGCTGGTCCATCGCAACGAAACCCAAGTTCAACGTACCCACGCTGCAATCCCTGAGCCTGACACTCCCCCTGACCCACAGCCTCAATTCAGACCCCGGGAAGCTCATCGCACCGCCGGCACATCAGGCCTGTCATGCCCCTCAGCCCTAAGGCTCACCCTAGCTTGGCTTCTGAGCGGTCTGTCTCCAGGGCCTGGCTCCAAAGCAGGAAGGATTCGGGACACCCGAGCAGTATCAAGGGACTCAGATTGCCACCTGGAAGGAAACCCCACCAATGGCAACTCCGGAAAGCATTCAGAGCAGGAGAACTCTGAATGCCCATCCCAGCAAAACTACACTTTCATCGCCCCCTGGCGGCAAACCCTGAGCCTGACACTCAACCTGACCCACACCCTCAAGACAAACCCCAGATAAGCAGCCCACAGTGCTTACACATCAGATCTTCGGTGCCTCTTAGGCCCTAACCCTATCCCTCACTGGTTTCTGAGGGCTCTGACCCCAGAGGCCTGGCTCTAAAGCCACAGGGATAGGGGGCACGTTAGCAATAACAGAGGATTCACCCCGTGTCCCAGAAGGAAACTGCCTCATTGGGAACCTGCGGCAAGTTTTCCCAGTAGAACTCTGCGTGCCCATCCCAGCGAAATGTCACTTTCAACGGCCCCCTGCCTGCAAACCCTGACCTGACTCTCACCCTCACCCACGCACCAACTCAGATCCCCTGCCCCCCAAAGCTTGCCCCAGCGTGGGCAGATCAGGGCTGAAACAACCCTAGGCCGTAAGCCTATCCCTAGGTTCGCTTCTGAGCTTCTGTCCCAAGATGACTGGCTTGAAAGCCCCAGGGATGGCAATAGCTAATGCCCATCCTAAGGAATGCACAAATTTTGCACCCTATGGTGGCAAACCCCGAGCCTGACACTCAACCTGACTCACACCCCCAAGACAAATCCCCGATGCTGCCACGTCGGGCCTGCCGTGGCCCTAGGTCCTAACCCTATCCCTCGCGGGCTCTGAGGTCTCTGGCCCCAGAGGACTGCCTCTAAAGCCACAGGGATCGGGGGCACCTGAGCAATACCAGAGGATTCAGCCTGTCTCCCA
>NW_027398769.1:0-10014 GCF_003265705.2 Callorhinus ursinus | reverse complement strand
TCTCACGACAATCACCGGAATGTCCAGAGGTTTCATTTTTTCTGATTCTCAGGAGACGGAAACTCACTGACGGGAGGATGACAAATGTTCACCTCCTATACCTGCATGTTAAGAAGATTCACCTTCCTGTAGGTGTGTGAGGGGGTCACACCTCCACCTGCATGAAGGGCGTGTTCCCTCCTCTCCCTGAGTATAAGTTCTCCACCAGACAATCTGAGCATCAAGAGATTGTCCCTTGCCTGCCTGCATGTCAGGACACCTCATAGGTTCTTCCTGAGTGTTATGAGTTTTCAGATTGTCAAATGAGCTTTATTCTCCTACTAACTTTCTAACTGAATGTCACACTTTCTCAGCTCACATAACTTTCAGGAAGTCACATGCCCTTCAACTGAATATCCAGTAGCTCTTATATATCTTTACTGGAGTATCAGGAGCCATCATCTCCTAACCCTAACCCTAACCCTAAACCTCACCCTCACCCTAACACTAAACCCTCACCCTCACACTCACCTTCAACCTAACCCTAACCCTCAACTTAACCCAGGGCTGGTCAGCAGAGAATCTGGAAGGGCAGGCTTCCAGAGCCCAGAGCGAGGGCTCCCCTGCCTGCCCAGCCACACACTTGCCCCTGAGCTTCATGATGGCCTGTTCTTGACCCTGAAGGTGAGCTGGCCGACTAGGAGGGGAGTCAAGCTGGAGGGACAGGATGTAGATACAGGACAGAGTGACACCATGTGAGCTAGCAGGAGCCACATTCTAGTCTCCCTCACGGACCCTGTTCAGGAGCAGGAGTCTGGGTGCCCTAGGGGCCAGCACACAGCATGGTCTGTGCTGACCAGGCAGCCATGGACCGTAGGGAGAGTCCACTCTGCCCTCTCCCCACTCATGCCTGGCCTCACCTCTCCTCACTCTGTGGCTGCAAGACCAGGAACCAGGGCCCATTGGGCTGGCTCAGCTCCACCTTGGAAAGATTTTGCAGCCCCTGGAGCAGCTGGATTTCCTGGGGCCAGAGGGAGGAGTGGCTGTGGACTAGGACTGCACTGGGAACGATGCAGGGCCTTGTAGAGGGTGAAGGATGGGGCTGGGGCCGAGTGCTGGGGCCACTGCTCATGTCTACAAAGGGCTGAAATCCCTGAATGCCCACGGGTCCCTCATTATAGTAACGGCCCCCTGCACATGGGAATCCTGCTGGTGGGCCCCTCCACCCCAGCCTCCAACCGGCCCCTCTGACTCCAGCCAGAGCTGTAGCCAGGGACGGGCTGGATGACCGTCCCAGGTCCTGCCTGGAACACAAGGCAAAGGGAGGAGAGGAGAAGTGGAAGGGGCGGACTGATTGTCTCCCTGTCCTGAGTCAGCCTCCACGGATGCCTCCAGGGCCTCTGGCCCAGCCCAGCACTTAGCTGGGCCCTGAGAGGGAGTTTGCATTCCAGCAAACTGGAACGCATTCCAGCTGGGTGGGGGATATTGAATGATCTCTGCATCCCCAAATATCCTACCCACCTGGCCTTGCACGCTAAGGCCTGCTGCACAGGGTGGCCATGGTTGTGTGGCCCAATTGACCCTGGGGCTACAGAACAGTTGGCGGTGGTGAAGGAACATGGGGGACCCGTCTGGTGCAGAGCCATGGGTCTCGTGTACATCCACCTCAGGGCTGGGTCAATGTACAGGTACTCTGTGCAGGTCGCCATTGTACACCCGGCCATGACACACCTGGCTGGCCCTCTCGGTAGGGAGGCCTGTGTGCCTGGTGCACCTGTCCCCCACCTATCCCTAGAGAAGCAGCCATGTTCAAGCGTTTTCATGCCCAACCCTCAGGGACAGTTGGGAAGCTGGGTCAAGAGAGGCAGGGACTGGCCCAAGACAAATAAGGGGAGCAGAGCCCAAGGAGCAGGGCTGCTCTTCTGTCCTAGGCCGGCTCCAAACCTCCCATGAAGTTCACTTTGGGAGTGATAGCCTCTCAGATCCTCAGTTATAGCTACCCACCCGATCCCATGTGGGGACATGACCTTGGCACCGATTCACGTAGAGGCATGCGCACATACACACCAACCCAGACACACACACCACTCTGACTGCCCAGCTGGGGGTCAGAGGGGAGGACACCCAGGGAGTGAGGTGGAGAACAAGCGGAAAGAAGAAAGAATTTGGGTCAGCTGGGCCATGGGGCAGGGCATCAGGACTCCTGGCAAGGACCAAGATCCAGAGCATGGTGAGGGGAGACAGGCCAGGCTGATGGTCAGGGGTCCCCAAGGGACCCAGGGCGTTGCCAGGGAACTGGAAGAAGACAGGGTCTGGGTTCCGGTGTCCACCACCACCCTGGGCACATGAGAGTAGGAAGAGATACCCACCCCCAAGTCCAGAGGGGCTACAGCCCAAAAAGCCTCAGCTTACTCTTCTGTCACTTGGGCTGCAGCGATGCAGTGTTCCAAGGGTCCCACAGGCTTGTAGAAAGAGCCTGTTGGCCTTGGATCTCCATCCCTGACCCACTGTGCTCCCAGTGCTGGGAAAATTCTTTCTACACCCTCGAGGTCCTTCTCAGCAGAGGACACACTGGGGGTTAGGGGGGCTGAGGACATGGGTACGCAGAACGTGGCAGGGCACTGGGCCACCAGTCTGGAGACAAAGTTCAGGGCCCTACTTATTGCAGCCTCAGGTTCCCCATTTGGAAGAGGATCCAGAATCACTGCTCTGGTCAGGGTGAGGAGGCCTTAGGAATGAATGGAGCACCAGGACTGGAGAGGGAAACAGGGACAGGGGAGGCTTCTGAGGTTTCTCATATCACCCATGGAACCCACAGATCCTGCTCCTGTGAGAGACACAGACACAGAGATAGAGAAGGAGACTGAGAATGAACACAGGACAGAGGGAACCAGGAGAAGTCATAGACTTTCCTTCACCAGCTTGGAAATGACATCCCGACATTTTGTGCCATTCCATTCCTGAGAGCGCCGTCACACAGGCCATCCACCCTGGAGGGGAGGGCATTCCACAGGGATGTGTGACCAGGATTCATGGGTGCCATGGGTCACTCTGGGGACTGCCCAGCACACGGGCACAGACAAGGCCCTGGGACCTGAGCTTAACCCAAAAGGGAACCAATGGATATCTGTGTTTTGAGAGGACAAGGTCACAATCAGTTCTTTTCTACCTTCCCACGGGGGCTTGGACACAAGCAGGAGGGAGGGTGGCTTTGCCTTGACCCCAGAGCAGACCCAAGCCCCTCTGAGCTATGTTCCATGCCAAGCCCAGCTCCTGGCTCATCCTTGCATTGCCAAGTATGCACCAGCCTCCTGTGAAGGCAGGTATGGAATATGTGTACCTTTCTTACCCCCAATGGTGTAACTTCTACTGAAGCCAGAATACACCGATGTGCACATGGGGAGCCTGGGGAGGCCCTGAGAGGCATAGGGTCTGTCCAGGGTCACAGTTCTGGGCACACACAGGAACCAGGTCTGAACCCAGCTCTGTGCCATCACAGTAGAGACACCAGCTGCACCCAGGCCTCCCGGGGGATATGGGTGTGCCCTGTGGGTGTCACTGTGTGGATGGAGCATGGGGGGAGGATGAGCATTGAGCAGCCGCAGGAGGGGGGCACTCTGGGGGCTCTTGTGTGAAGAGGAAGTTGGGTAAGGGGACCCCAGGCAGTGATGACCTCAATTCCCTGACAACAGAGCCCAACAGAATTTGGAACCCTTGTAACCAGGCACCCACATTCTATAGACAGCCCCCTGCCCAGCTCATTTCGTTGGAGATCTTCAAACCAAGATGTTTGCATGTTGCTTTCCGAGGTCCGGAGGCTGTAGGCGGAAGAAAGGGCGCCCTGCAGACACTGTCCCCCACTGGGGATTTCATGTCAGGGCTCTCCACCGACTCTGGCCATTTTGCCGGAAGGATAGAAAGGTGACACCAGGAAGCGCAGAGCCGGCCACCCATCCCCACTCACTCGACCTGTGTAGCCACAGGTGCCCTCCCTGTGTGTGTGTGTGTGTGTGTGTGTGCATGTGTCTGTGTGTGTGTGTGTGCACATGTGTGGATGGTGGTGTGTGTCTGTGTGTGTGTGCGTGTGTGTGTGTATGTGTGTGTAAAGAGGGATCATGGAGGGTGGGGCCACCCCAAGCAGGAGCAGGGTGATGAGGGTTCAGATACCCAGTAGGCAGGTCATGTTCAAGGTCAAGGCTGGCTGTGTGGGATGGGGTGTGTGGGCGCTGCCCCTTCTGCCCGAGCTTTATCCCGATAGACATGCAGGGATGGGTTACTGATTCCCGGATGCAGGGCTATGTACGCACAGTTCTGTGTCTGATCTGGGAGCAGCAGGGGGACTTGGCAGGAGGACAGTGCGGATGGCCGGGCAGGGCTGTGATGACTCGGGGCCAGCTACCAGTCCCTGTCTTTGCAGAAGGCCACGGAGGACATCGAGAGGAGGCTGGTGGACACGCCCTCCATCTCCTCAAGAGAGGGGGTGACCACACAGGGGTCCCCAGAAGCCGGTGCTGGGGATTGTAGGGGAAGACCTCCTACACCACCCAGACCACTGTCCCAGGTGTTGTCCACCGGAGAGTGGTCCAGGTCCCAGAGCCCACGGAGGCCGAGGCCGATGTTGAGAAGGCTGTGGCTGGGTGTTTGTGTTGTGTGGGGACAGGTCGGTGCTGGCCCCACAGGGAGGGGCCCTCAGAGGCTGGTGTGGGGCCAGGAGCAACGACTGAGCACAGAGCACACAGCGGTGGGCTGCAGTTGGGGAGACGTCCCCGTGAGGGTTCCTTCCCGGCTGTGGCTTCTCTGGGAGACCCTGGGTTGGGCTCTTCCTTTGCAAAGGCCCACAGAGAGCAGGCATGTGGGTGATCTTTTCTCCTCTCACAGCTGCTACACCAACTGAGGAGCTAGAGCCGGATCTGGAGGGAGGGCTGGTGCCTGCAGTGACTTCTGGAGGAGATCAGAAGTCGGCAGGTCACCGGCACCTGGCAACGGAGACCCTGGCGCTGTCCAGGAAGAACTGGCACCTGCTCCTGCCCCAGCCCCTGCCCCTGCCCCTGCTACAGTTCGTGCCACTGCCCCTTCCCCCACCCCAGCCCAAGCCCCTGCCTCGGACCCAGATCCTGACCGGGCTCCTACCCCTTCCCTTAACCCTGCCTCTACCCCTGCCCCAGCCCCTGCCCCTGCCTGTGCTCTTGTTCCTGCCCCTGTTCCTGGTCCTGCCCCTGCCAGAGCCACTGTCCCTGACCCAGATCCTACCCTTCCTCCTGCCCCTGTCCGTACTCCTGCCAGAGACGCTGCCCCTTCTCCTTCCCCTGCCAGTGGTCCCGTTCCTGCCCCTGACCCAGATCCTGTCCCGGCTCCTGCCCTGGATCCTGCACCTGCCACTACATCTGTCCCTGTCCCTCCCATTTTCCTCCCCCTTTCCCTGCTCTTACCTCTGTCCCTGCCCCTTTCCCTGCCCCTATCCTGAGCCCTTCCCCTACTCCTGCTCCTGCAGGGCTCCCACAGGCGCATCCAGAGCCCAAAGCCCTGCAAGGAGAGCTCCTTGCACAATTACCCTTAGTTCCATCGCCTGAACCCGAGAACCCGCCGATTGTTTCATCACCTCCCCCTGTGTTCTTTCTCTCTGGTACATATTAACTGTTATTTTATCCTTCCATGTTCTATATACTGTTTATTATTTGTTTTAAATAAAATTACTTGTTTTCAGTTGAACACATCATAAGCATTAAGTACATGCCCAACTTTGTGCCACCACACCCCAGAATATTGCCGCAAAATATCTCATTCCGCAAAGGAATCCCCAGACCAGAAGCCATCCCTGGCCGTTTCTCCTCCAGCCCAGTCCCCGGCAACCTCTAAGCTGCTTTCTATCTCTGTTCCTTTACCTATTCCTGATGTTTCTGTGACTGGAATCACACAATACGGGCCTTTGTGTTTGCCCCCTTATTTTCAAAGGGAACTCCTTTTCTTCTGCGTTTATTTGTCATAAATTTGCCCTTACTTGATATTGAAATCCCTGATGGATTACACATCAGATGTAATCATAGAGGCCACTTTAGGAAAAATGGGCACAATCTCGGGGCCAAGACACCTGGTCCTGCTGGGACACCACAGCCTGACCCCAGACAGCACAGGGCTGGTTCCCCATGAGACCCACACAGAAACCAGGGAAATGCAGAAAGCTGGAAGACATACCACAAAGGGCAAAAGCATTGCTCACAACCCAAGGCCAGAGAAAGGTTTCACCTGACTCTGCTCCAAACCACGCTCCCAGTCACTGGGTTCCACAGGGACGGAGACGAAACACATGCAAGTCCAAGGCGGAAGGATAGGCACGCAGGGAATATGTGTCAGAGATGCGGGAGCTCCTGGGGAAGGACTCCGGCAAAGGAAACCCTTGGCACCCAGTGCTGGTCACCCTCAGACTGGTAGGTGTCTCCTCTGGGGCCAGTAGCCCTGGGGAGAACGTGAGGAAGTAGAGGTCCCCTGGAGAAAACGGTGACAAGCACCCCAGTCTGGGAGGACAGTGAGCAGCAACCATCCCAGGCAACAGGTGCACCCATCCTCAGCCTCGGAGTCAGCCCCGGAAACTCTGGCTTGGTTTTTCACACACGTATTGTCAGGAGTGTTCATCACAGTGGTGGTAGAGAGAGCAGGGAATGGAACAACACAAATGCCCAAGGAGATGAATGGGATCCACGGTTCCAGTTCTCATGATCGAATGTCCTGCAGCTACTGTCCCGCTGTCATCCAGGTCACAGGATCTGGGAAGCCCCTCCTAATACCCAACCCTCCTGCCACCCTGCCCCTGGGATCATTGAGAATTGTTTGAGGAGGAAGGGGAGAGGTTCCAGGATGATAGCGGGTCCAAGGAGAAGGAAGGTCAGGACTGGGAGGACAGATGGACGTGCCCTTAGCCACCATCGAGGGCCTGGGCGGGCTGTGATGCCCTCGGACCTCAACCCAAATAAGGGCTCGTGATTTATGGACCCAGCTTCTGTGGATTTATTCCCTCCCTCATTCATTCTCTCCCTCATTCTTTCTCCACCTCCAACCCTCCCTCCTCCTCCCTCCATTCCTCCAACCCTTCCTCCTTCCTCCCTCATTCAGCAGAGGATCTGGGGTCCCTGCTGTGTACTGACCACTGGGGCTTCATCAGTGAGCACCCCCCAAGCCACATGGTCACGTCCACTGTGGGAGGTGACGGGGGCAGTCCTCAGGGTTAGCAGTGGTGATGAGCACCAGGAATAGGCTCCTGAAAAGAGAGGCAAGTTCCAGAACGCAAAGAATGGAAGACCCGTGCTTAGCACTTCCTCTAGAAAAATCTAGTCCTGAAAAGTAATGAAAAGTAAGTATATCCTAGAGATCTTGCAATGTGAGTTCTACTGGCAGGTACCTACTTATTCCTAGAACCAACAAAGCGTAAATTATCCAGTGTCAACTGGGTTGTTGTGACACAACTTTTCCGACCAAATGACAGCGTTTCAGCCAACATCTCCATGGCCTCTGAGTTTTCCCAAGGGTCTCTGCGATTCTCTGATCCTTCCATCAACCTCCTTGTGAAGCTCTGTCCTGTCATTTTCCTTGTCTCCTGCCTCTTCTGGGACCCTTCCATGACCTCCCCGCCAGGGCCACCCCTTCCAGGACTTACTGTGCTCAATGGCCTGACACCCACATCCCACGCTGGGTCCTATGAGCCCGGTGCTATTTGCAAGGACTGTGTGCTCCTTCTGGGGTCACTAGCCATCTCCCTTGCAGTGGCCTGCCTCTTCCTGTTCTTCGTCTCCTCTGAACAGTCTGTGAGGCCGGACTGTGCCCATGTCACGGGCACAGAAGCGAGAGTCCAGAAGGTCCAGACAAACTTCCCCCAGTCCCAGCGTTTTGAACCTGGGTCAAGGATGGTCCACGAACAGAGGAAGACTTGGACCCAGGGAGACTGAGAAAGGATGTGGCACAGTGAGCCTGCAGGAGGAGAGGGAGCACTGTGGTGACCTGGCGCTCAGGCCTGCTGGGAGAACACAACTCACCCACACCAGCTCTGTCCCCAGGGCTGGAGGTTGTCAGGGTAGCGACCCTCTGAGCCTGCAGGCTGACAGTGACTGACAGGAGAGGAGGAGCACCTGATGCAAGCGTGAACCCTCAGGCAGAGAAGAGGGGGCAGGAGCTCCCCCAGCAGGTAGAGGAACTTGGGTTAGCTAGCCTCACAGGCTGCAGGATGGCAAGGGTTAGTAAGAGAGGAGGCTCCTGGTGCAGGAGAGGGCCCTCACGCAGAGAGGAGGGGCAGGCTCTCCCCCAGCAGCAGGTGCACTGGGGCAGGCTGAGGGGCTTCCGTCGACAGTGGTGTCTGCAGCTGGTGTCTCCACACAGACCCCCTCCTCAGGCTCAGCACAAGCTTGTCTGGATGGCCTTTGCCCCCAGATACAAAGTCTGGCCCAGGACCCTTGTCATGTCCGGAATCTCAATCCTTTGACCACAGCTCAAGTGACAAGAAATGGCCAATAGTTTACGTGGGGTTGGGTGCAAAGGGACATTTGCATTTCTGGCCCATGCTGTAACATTGCTGGCATTTTAAAGATCTCAGGGCTTTGATTCAAAATCAGTAGGATGCCGGCGACTGGAGTCGACTTTCTGGAAACCTGCCTCTGGGACTTGCAGCCCTCCCATCCCACCAGGTCTGCTCAGAATCTCTCCAGGTCACAGACCCACAGTCTTGGCTCCTCAGATGGCCCGGACTATGCACCTTCAAAAAGCGATCCTGGTGGTGCAGCAGGACACACTGCGTAATCCATCAAATCCGTCTCCCAGAAACTGAGGGTACTGCTGGATGAGCTGTCAGAAAACAGCCATATCAGGGTTCCAGGAAGATACCAGAAGCACAGGAGTAAATGAGGAGCACCTGAAGATCAGGTAGGGGCAGTCAGAGATTCCTGACCCTTCTTCCTTAAGCTCCTCATTCCTCAGTCTTTCTTCCAGTGATGCTGCTTGGTTTCTATTTGCCCCAACTGTTATCCATTGCCTTAAGCAGCAGAGACTCACGTACGCCTTTAAATGTTTTGGACATTCAATGTTCTCCAGTAGCCACTACACGGCTGGGAGAGTTGGTAGCAAGCAAGAAGTCCCAGAGGACTCCAAGGGTCTGGACTTGGTGTTTCCCTCTGCTGAGACAGGGACACCTGTAGGAGGTGCAGGTGGTCAGCTGGGGAGGGGGCAGGCACCTGAAATGGACAGATGGGATAGAGGTGAGGCCCGAGGCCCCCGGGGTATGTGCCTGACATCCTGACTGAACACGTCTTCAAACCTACAGACTGGCTGGGATCATCTTCAGGCTGAGGAGGAAGGTGAGGGGAGCAGAGGGGACTGAGGAGGTTCGGCTCAGCCAGGAGAGGGCTGAGCCACACTTTTGGGGGTAAGTGGGTCAGGATCAGGCTCACAGGGACAGACCTTGATGCCATAGTGCCATGTGAAATAAGCCAGTCCCTATAGGACCGACACCAGAGGACCGCACTTGTGAGGGATGGAGAGCACTCCCATTCACAGAGGTGGAAGGAGCTGCTGGGTGCCGGGGCTGGGGAAGGGGAATGGGTTTTAGGGTCTTGTGGGTAGATGTTCAGTTTGGGATGATGAAAACATTGCGGCGATGGACGGAGGTAGCCGGTGCAGAACAGGGAATGTACTTATTGCCACTGAAACGTGCTTCATGGTATCAGCTGTATGTCCATTATACCACAATACAAAAGAAGTGAGTCAGGAAGTCAGGGCCATCGCGAGTCCCTGGAGGGCCCAGGAGCAGGGAGCCGATATCTTAGTTCTTGCTCTCATGTTCTGCCCATTGTTGGGTGACTGACCCCAGTAAGTGCTTGCTAAGACACAGTGCAGGCAGCTGGTGCAGAGAAAGTGCACAAGTGCAAACACACTGTTGTGCACTGAGGAATCCCAAGGGGACGCGCATCGAGACAGAGCGAACGCCCACATTTCAGAAACACCAGCACAGAAATACCCATTTAAAACCAAGGCAGGAACCTTATATAGCCCAGAGGG